>NC_064773.1:3845281-4012781 GCF_011397635.1 Epinephelus fuscoguttatus
ACAGTAATGCCGAACTAAAGCAAGAAAAAAATTAAGGTAGATAAAGTGCAAAAACACATTAGAAAGAGGACAGATGATTATGAGAAATAAACATAAAAACAGTTAAAAAAGTCAATAAAAGTAAATTCAATGAAAGAAACAAAAAAATAAACAAAAGACTCTAAAGTGGGCAGATAATCTGTGACTATAAATCCATTAAATCAATCATAATTAAGCCCAAATTTGAGGTGAATAATACTTAAAATATATATTTTTCGATTGGAAAAAATTCCACATATTTATGTTAAACAAAAATCAAACAGTCCCAAAAGATTCCCAAATCCCAATGATGGCATGGGTTTCCTTATATACAATATAACATTTAAATTAATATCATTATAATGTTGTAACGTGAAAAATAAGAGAAAGGAAAAGTGAAAATATAAAAAGATAAGGAAAAAAATTCACAATTTCAAAAAGTTGAAAAAACATAAAAATCTAAAACATAATATGACACACACACAAACTGGTCCACATAAAACACAGAAATTAAAGCGACACTGCGTAGAAACAGTCAGTGTGTGTGTTTAATGTCTGACACCACCTCACAGGAAGTGGAGTTTCCCTGCGAGCTCTATAAACGACCCTGCGGCGTGCTCTGTGGTCAGACTGCTTTATTAAAACGCATCACTGCGTTATTCTCGCCTGCCTTTTGTTCACATCAGAGGAAATCTCTCCCTTTACGACCGATAAAACTGCTGATTAATTATTCACGCTCTGCTGCCGCCACTTTATGACGCTCACTCTTTGTCTTTTATTTTGAAAAAATGACCAGAATGCCATGAAAGATGTCGATGAGCGCCGCACTGATGGTGTCGACCACCTGCCCCCCTCCATCACCTCGGGGGGTTCTCCACTACCTTTCTACATGCCGAGGCACCTGCCTGGCGCCCGGCAACTGTTGCTAGGCAACCGGGCAGAGGATGACATGGCATTAAGTTAAACTTCCTGTTAAGAGCAGCTGCTCCTCACAGACCTATGGAGCAAAGAGTTTTTAAATCTCATCACAGACGATCCAGCTGTGTGATTGGCTGCCTGCGGGGATTGTTCCTGTCTGTGATTGGTTTATTGCTGATTTGGACGCTCCAATCAGCAGCATCCATCTGCTTTCACTCAAACTTTGGCAATGACTATGTTTACATGCACAATAATATTCAACCACAGCATCTAAACAGGAATATTAGTGGAATTTTTATTGTCATTAGCCCTTTAAACAGCTCAGTAGGAATATCATCTTTTTGGAATCATGGCGAGAAGCATAGTATTTTATACCTGAATTGATTTTAAGATTTTACACATCACTTTTAATGCACCTCATGGCTTCCCCCAGTGACATTGCTGAGGTCGCAGCCTCAGATCCTCAGGCAGGACTCTGTTGGCTGTTCCTCAGTCCTGATTTAAAACTAAAGATGACCAAGCTTTTGCAGTCGAGGTTCAAAAAAGCCTTTTGTTAATTTCAGCACACTGTTCATTTTATTTATGTCCCAAGTTATTATCATGTATTGTCTTTGGTTGTTGTATTCTAATTGTTTGACTTGCCAACTTTGTGTTTCTGCCTCACCAACAATATTTTATCTTTATTTTATTTTTATTGTTCTTTATCTCTCTTGAAATTGCCTCATTTTATTTGCTTGAATCCCGCTTTGTTTTAAATCTGAGATCAACCATGTAAAGCAATTTGTAACTTTGTTTTAAAAAGTGCTTTATAAATAAAGTTCATTGTTATATTGTATAAACATATTCAAAGTCTGTTTCTTTATCTGATTCTGTGAAGTTCTGCAGAACTGAAATGCAGCAACAGCATTTAAAAGATAAAACAGACCTTTATTCATCATGACAAAAAAGTTTAGCTCAGTATAAATAGCAAAAATAAAATCAAATATAGAAAAGTAAATGGTTCAACACATGAATGAAAGAGCAGAGTCCTGGATATTAAATATATAAATTATATGTTATACTATAAAATGAATACTAAGGAATGAAAAAGCTGAACATTGCAGTGAATTTATATTGAAATATAAGAATATTACTATGATAAAATTGAACATAACATTTAAAATTAAATGTCAACACTTTTTTTTATTAATATATTTATCTATTTTTTTGGTACATTCTTCCCCATTGTTTATGAAATGGAAAAGTTATTGGACAAATTTCTATGGAGAAATAAGCATAAATCTTATTCTTATTTATTTTTTTAGAATTTCCAGAAAAAAGGGAGGTTTCATTTTCTTGGTTATATTTTTTGATAATTGTAAACCGTACTTAAAGTTACATAAATGATACGACATATTTAAATATGTCAGGACTGTTCATTTGAACGATTCAACACAGACATGAGGTTTTTCATCTGAACATCTCACAAATGTCCATCCCCAATGTTGAAAATGTTAAACTACTCCTTTAGTTTTATAATCTACTGTGGCGGTTTGAGGCTTCCCGTGATCACCTCACAAATGAAAAGGGATCTACAAAAAATAGATGTCCTCACCCAAAAAAACGACCTGAGACTTCCTGAAAATATTCCATAACAAAAGGAGTGCAAATCTTTTTTTCTTTTTTAGTCCCCTAACTGCACATAATCCCTTTCATCCTAAAATGTCAGAATTGAACACATTTCTTAAGACATACTGTACGTGGCACTCATCAGACTGATGAGACCAAACTTCATCCAGACTCTGATTGCCTTCATCAGGATTAGCTGCACTGTGTCAGGGTTAATTGACTTTGTCAGACTTAACTTTATTCTATCAGATGTGCCAACAGCAGCTCAGCGTGACGAGACGTGGCGAGCACAAAGAATGAAAACAGCTCTGGGTCACTTGAGTTTAGATTTTAGTTTACTTTTCCTTCGCTTATATAGAAAAGAGACGCACATACTGTGAGTGAAGCTCTTCTATTTCGAGATAAAAGACGAAGCTCTATAATGGAAACACAAACATGGTGTCTTGGCATTGATTTAATTTCACAGGCAGAAATTGAATGAAGGTTAATTTAATGTAAGACTGTGAGGATTAACCTTGTTTGCTTTGATGTGCTCGAGCTTTGATTTAATTGTGGAAACACCTGAGCTGACATACAGACAAAATGTCAATAAGTTAAACCTGCATCCAGGGTCACGTCGTCACCACAAACCCCCACATTCAGCACAAATATGTTCTGTTTTCCTTAAGAGATATAAAATCCTAATCAGACAGATTTTATTGATGACTTTCCTGACACCCTCTTGGCTTTAATGACCCCACTGAAACTGGAGATGCCCCACCAAACGAGCCCATTGATCAGCAGTGTGGGCAGCTCGTCAGGCTGCTGCAGTGAAGCTGTTCACATCTCACCCAACACAACGGCTCTGTGTTCAGGCCTGCAGCCAACCACAGCTCTGCCTGTAGAGGAGCAACGACCTCTGGCCCCCGTCCAGTCAGATTCTGGCATTAAAGATCTTCTCGGACAGAGGTGAGTCAGTGAACACAACCTGCTGGCTAACAAAGCAGGGAAGCTTCCAGAAAGCTGTAGCTGCCACTGAACATCACATCTGAAGAGATACAGGAAACCCCATCCCTGCCAGAGGAAAACCTCTTAGGAGCTTTTGGCTTCGATCCAAATATCATACAAATTCTTTATTAAGAGGAAACTGGACTATTGTTTCCTACATCAGAAGAAAATGCTGGCATTGTAAGTTTCTGCAAATCAGTTATATGTTACATTTGTCCATCTTAACCGTATCATAGTTTCTAAAGTGAAGCAGTATATTAATTGACATTGTCATTGGGAGGTGGACGAATTTAAACCTAGGCGAGACGCCTGCCAAGCTGCAGACCACTCTTTGAGAACAACAAATAACTAAAGTGTTGTTTATGAGGCCATCATTGCCTTTTTGACAGAGAAACTGTCATAATAAGCAGTAGTTGTTTTTTTTTTTTTTTTCAGCAGAGCAATCCCTGAGTGTTTTGCCAAGATAGCGCCACAAAAAGTAGCTGTTTTATACCAAGACACTGCTGCATTTTCTGCCAGGATAGTGATTTGTTTTTTTCTGAGACATTTGTGTGTTCTCTGCCGCGATAGTGCCATGAAAAGCTGCTGTGTTTTACTGAGCCATCACTGCATTTCTTGCTGGGATAGTTCCTAACCAAGTGGTTTTTGTGCCAACGACCTAACCACACCTAACTGCAGCATTGTTAAAACGTACAGAAACATAAAATTCAAACGTATCCTCTACATAATAACATACAATTGTAATGAATCTGTGGTTTGCAGAAACTTCCAGTACCAACAATTATTCTGGTGTTTGACAGTAAGCCACCACAACTCTACCATAACCCAATATCACAATCCAGTACCACCCCCACCATAACCACAGATTTGACCGGGACCCCACCCCCTCAGTCACCCCATCACACAGCCACCACCCACTCAAAAATAAAACTGGACATGCCCCTTCCTCAGTCCTCAGGTCTAGTGGTCTACCCTTTGCTAAAGGCCCGTTTCCACTGCAGGAACTTTGGGGTAATTTTACGGGACTGGGGCCGTTGGTGCGTGTCTCCACCGCAGGAACCACCCCCTAAGGACAGAGTTCCAGAACTTTTACAGGGGCTAAACAAGTCCCTGCTTCGGAGTAGGTACTCAGAACGGCCCAGAGAGACTCCTGGCTGGGGCTTGGGGATTACTTGGTGCTGACTAGATATACTCAAGGTGGGACGTGACGTCAACAGAAAGCGACAAAATAGCCGGCATTTTTAAAACTCAGCAGATGAGGGTTAGCTCGTTCATAGTTTCCACCGCCATGTAAACGAAGAGACACGCCAGAAACACAGCAACCACCTCAGCTCCTTCCGTAAGGGATAATGCATAGTGAGCCGGTGACTGTTGAAAAATAACTCCCAACAGGGGAATGGA
Organism: Epinephelus fuscoguttatus; assembly: GCF_011397635.1. Taxonomy (NCBI): domain Eukaryota; kingdom Metazoa; phylum Chordata; class Actinopteri; order Perciformes; family Serranidae; genus Epinephelus; species Epinephelus fuscoguttatus. The sequence continues at coordinate 3,850,214 of NC_064773.1, forward strand.
ACCCCGACGTGCAGCGGAAGGGAGTTATTTTTCAACTGTCACCAGCTCACTATAGAGGAAATCGCCTTGTTGTTTACAAATACTTCCGGGTAGAAAACCAGCAGAGTTTACCTATGTACATGTATATATATATCACATTTTTCACGTCACTATCACTGTTTGGACTAATCTGATGTTTGTAAAGTCTATAAACACAATGACTGAACAAACATTACTATTTCTGTGTACACGTTTTGTAATTAATAACATGGTTATCGTAGATTAGCTGGGCTAACCGTTAGCTGTTAGCCCCGTTAGCTGTGTCTGTAATAACTAATAATTACAACATGACTGAGCTAGCAAAGCAGTTTTGTGTTGCTATGTGTGGTATTTATTCAGTTTTGGGAAATCACGATGTCTAGAAAGCATCAGCTGACAGGGACAGCTAACAGCAGCAGCAAAGCTAACATCAGGACGTCATCTGTTAAAAGCCTCCCGTTGTCGGACACGACATGAAACTACTCGAGCTAGCTCAATCATGTTGTAACTAAGACATCCGCTGGAAAAAAAATTTTTTTCACGGACCGTTTATTGAGGTACTGAGTTACTAAAGACACTGCTAACAGCTAATGGCGTCCCTATGCCCCTACGTCGCCCCAGTCAAAATGGTTGCGCAACGATTACGTCACATCCAGAGCCCGTTAACTTTACAGGAACCTTCCTCCTACTCCGCTCTCTCAGTGGAGACACGGTGGTTGAGAGGGCCGAGCGAGAGGACGTTCCTGTAGTAGTTCCTGCCCCCAAATAGTACCAGGAACTTCTTCAGTGGAAACGGGCCTTTAGGGATCAAACCCTGGTCCTCTGAGCAGAGGAGCAAAACTTTTCCACATTGCCATTGGATACTTCCTGTTCCAAACATAGTGGTGAAACCACCAAAGAGACTCGTTTATGACCAAATTACGAAACAGCAACGTGACTGCATTGTAACCTGTGTCATGTCCTGACTCCTGCACACTCTACCCAGGTGCCACTGCTCGCCTAAACCAAAGAGTATTTCCAGTAGGTGTGTACAACAGCACAGATTATCTCCTGTAGTGCGCTACATGCCTGAACTCCAGTCAATGTCTGTACCTGACTCTCTGAGCATTGTCTGGAGTTCGTATAAGAAAAGGTCTCAAGTGGACGTCCCATTGTAATATGATCATCAGAGCTTTACAATACCAGACACTTCAATAATAAATCAACAAATCAGCTACCCCCAAAACAGCTTTTTGTCTTTCCACAAACATTTATGCCTAAAAAGGTACAAGATCTTTACAATTATGCCACTAAAATAGTTTCCTAACCTGCCTTATGCACCATGCTTAGCTTTACTGACTGGCCAACAGCTGCCACAGGTGTTAGCATGAGGGTTTGCTAGCTTACTAAACAAGAGACTAGCCAGAGTTCTTCAAATGACGATCCCTTCCAAAAACAAAAACAATCACAAAACACAGTTAAGATTATTTGCAAGACCTTAAAAGTGATGAACTGAGACTTTATGGATTTTTCTTTTAATAAAGAAAACATTTGTGGGACTGACACTTTGTGAACTCCTGAACTCTGAGGCAACGGATTATAAAATGGTTTACACCAAGAGAATCGTGAAGCTTTGTGTTTGTCAAAGATTGTAAAGTTTGTGAGGACTGAACTTCATTTTAAAAGCTGTAATATTTCTGACACTCACTCCTCTCTTGTTACAGTCATTTGTGTCTGTATTTCAGTCTCATTTAAGAGGTGTCAAAAGTTTCATATTTTCGCTGCTCGTCTCTGAACGTTCCTGTTATTCCAGAGTAAAGCAGAGTTCTTGCAGCAGCCTCGGAGACGTTCACAAAAGTCCTGCTCTATTTATAGCTGCGTATCCCATTTTAAAAATACAGCAACTGTGTTATGAAGCCCGGCGCACTATCACTCATCATCTGATGAAAGTGAGCTGAATCACCAAAAAATCTATCTCTGCTGGCAGCGGGGAGAAATATCATGAGCCATGTTCAGCCTGCTGTATTTTTCATGACAGTTATATAACACTTGGTGGGAGCCCAGTGATGCTCAGAGCTCCAGTGACCCGAATGAAAGGATGAACTAAAGGATGGATGGATGAGCAGAAACTTTCAGTGTTGACTGAGACCCCAAGGTTAAAGGTTTACATCACACTTTCAGGAGTCAAGTGTCTGTCAGCGTTACAAATATGAGACTGAAACATGCTCACTGAAATATAAACTGAAATTCAGTCTCTTTCTCGTGTGTTTTGATGATGTGATAGGAAGCGTTGGCCAACCACTTAAAGAACCCTTCGTTAAGGCCCACTAGAACCACCTTACAGACGCCCTTAAACCCTCACATTGATCACTAGAACCAGCAAAAAAGACCACTTTTACCAAAAGGACTTCAGTGACCACTCAAACTAACTAAAGGACTAGCACTACCTAAAGGACCACTACAACCTCACCAACAACTACAAGCACTGCTTACAAAACTCAGAGAGCCTCCCAGTGACTATTAGGGCCACCTAATGACCAATACGTCCTCCTGAAGAACCACTACAGCCTCGTTAATGACCACTACACTGCTTTCAATAACCATTACAACCAATCTAAGAACCACTAGAACCTCCTCAATGAGCACACTACAAAGTCCAACCCAATTGCCAGAATCAATGTTGGCATTGTACCTTTCTGGAAATAAATTCTGTGAATAAAATGTTTCATATGTAGCAAACTAGGGATGCACTGATCCGATATCTGGATCAAATATCAGCCCCAATATCATCAAAACAGATGGATCGGGTATTGGAAAATACAACCTATAGAGTGTGCCAGGGCTGACGTCAAAAAGCCTGAAGTTTAGCATCGCGCTGGTTCCCGGATGAGAAAGTGAATGTGATTTTTGCATTGCGTTTTGGATTATGTCAGAAAATAAGCTCTGTGGCTAACACAAGTTTATGATACTTACAGGTTTTGTTCAGCGAGATAATCTTCACATATGAACACCTTAAATGCCATCGCCAGAAGTAAAAAGCTAACGTTAGGCTTTAACGGACTACATGACTACTCCACGGTCGCATGACTCTTAACGTCACCGCCACTAAGCTTTCAACTGATTTCGGCCGCTTTATTTTAAAAACATTGTATAATGGGGAAATCGGACTGTTTAAGCTAAATAAGAAGCTGTAATGGCGGGCTGCCAGCACTCTCGCCTGTTCGGGTGTGATGACGTTTAATGTCCCCGACAGGGTTTGTAGTCGTATTGAGCAACTTGTTAGCAACCGCCTTTTTTACGACACGTAAAAGCTTCAAAATTCACAAGTAGGGTATTTACTGACATGTTTTATGTCGTAGAACAAAACCTGAAACTTGCTTAAGCTTTTGTTAACCACAGACCTTATTTGAGGCATTTTACCAAAATCCCATTCAAAAAACGTATTGACTTTTAGACGAGAGAACCGGAAGTGCTAAAAGTGCTAACAGAGTTCTGGGTTTACTGGCACACTCTATACCTGAGGCGATCATTTCCCTTTAAATCTACTGCGACGCGAGCTACGTGATACGTCATGGAGCGAAAGAGAGAATCTGCTGTGTGGGGGTATTTCACACTATTTCAACTGCTGTTGCACAATTGTTTATTTTAGTTAAAAATAAATAGTTCATCATTCAGAACTGTGTAGTCATCAATGCCTGATGCCTCTAGTCTTTCCTGTTCTACATGTAAAGGTATATAGCTTTTTAGGTCAACCATGGTATCAGATTGGTATTGGGTATCGGCTGATACTCAAAGCCACAGCATCGGGATCGGGATCGAAACTGAAAAAGCTGGATCAGTGCACTTCTAAAGCAAACATTACGCGTCTTTGTGGTTAACATATGGTTCAGTTTAGTCACAAAACCACTTGGTTACGGTTCCGAAAAAAGTCATGTTTTGCCTTAAAATCCCGCTTCAGCTGCTACAAACACGGCTGGAAATGTCCTGAACTCTCGTTTAAAAAAAAAACACCTGCTTTTGTTGGTCTCAGTGGTCTGCTGCTGTCTGCTGGTAGCCGTCTCGCCTACATGTCACGTATTTGCCATTCCCTCCTCTTCCCGATGAGAAGCTTATACATGTAATCTAAACTACCTCATTCATACAAAAATTACACATTCAACATATCCAGGGTTTGTAGAAACTAGCAATCCCTAGATTTTATTCTCGCAACTAGGCTGGAAAGTGCAGATAAAAACTACCACTAGGACCACCTGAAGGGGCCTTTACCTTCTCAAAGACCACAAGAACCTCCTCACGATGACTACAACCTCCGACAGCAGAGGTTCCCAACCTTTTATCTTTAGGGACCTCTTTTACAACCCCTGACTGAGTGACATATTTTATGGATATTTCATATTAAATTCAATGCATGACAATAACAGTACAAAACACCTGATAAACTGTACATTTAACCAAAATAGTGGAAGCAATAACTGCAGGAAGTTTGTATAAAGCGAGAGATTTGGATGATTTCCTGTGAATATTGCACCGGAGAGTAGTTTTCACGATATTTTTGAACTTATGTATGATTCTCTGTCTACATTTTAATAATAATAATGCATACTTAAAAGGCCACTTTCTTGGCAAATTCACAGTTTTCTTCTCCCTGATGCTTCACCATTGTCCTCTTAGCTCTTTGTTTGTTTTAACTGTTTACGTTTCTAATCAAGAACGAGGCTGTTTGGCAGAAAGAAAAGGCTCTGTGAATACAGCTTGTGTTCAGGTCTTCACACTGCCCTTATCCAATGAGATTTGTTTGAGCTTATATTTGTAATACTAATGTAAACTTAAAAAAACATAATTTCATTTAGTTTTCTTTACAGTGATGAATGAAAGAGATATAGGCTCACCGTATATTTTTCAAAAAAGTTTTCCTTCACCTCTTAAAATCCAAAAGGCCTTACGACCCCCCCTTGAAGCTTTGGTGACCCCTAGTAGGGGTCAGGACCCCCAGGTTGGGAAACAGTATCCTACAGGACCTCTAGAATCTCAGTGACCAGTACCTCCCTAATTGTTACCACAACCTCCTCCAGGACATCTAGATCTACCTAGAGGAATCCTAAAGTCAAATGATCACTAGATACACCTCTTTTAGGACTCTAGAATCTTCTCAGTGACCACAAGGACTACCAAGGGTAGTGGTTCCCAATCTGGGGTCGAGACCCTTCCCAGAGGTCACAAGATGATTCCTAGGATACTGGAGCTGCAACAGTAAATCAATCAGTTGTCAGCTATTAAATAAATCTCCAAGTAATTTAATAATCAATTAATCGATTCAAGTAATTTTTAAAGAAATAAAAAAAAGTCAGACTTGTCTGATTCCAGCTTTTTAAATGTGAATATTATCTGGTTTCTTTCCTCCTCTATGACAATAAATGAAATATTTTTTGGTTGTGGACAAAACAAGACATCTGAGGACATCATCTTGGGCTTTGGGAAACACTGACTGACATTTTTCACCATTTTCTGACATTTTATAGACCAAATAACAAACTGATTAATCAAGAAAACAATCGATGGATTAATCAGCAATAAAAAGAATCATTAATTGCAGCCATACAGGATATACACAAAAAAACTGTCTTTAACACTTTCTTTTTTTTTTCTTGAAAAACATATCAGTTTCTACTGCGTTGAGCTTCTAAAAAAATATTGAAAACACTAAAGAAAAAGGTTAAAATAACTTCTGGTGATGCTACTTTTTATATTTTGGACCTGATGAAACAATTTTTAGGATTTTATAGTTGGAATGACAATAAACTTTATGAACTTGAACTCAAAGACGTGCAACTGGTGACAAAGGTGCAAGTACATATTTCTGTATGTCTAAGAGGCCATATGGCAAAACCATTGGGAACCACTGACCTACAACCTCCTTAATTATTGTATTCATAATAACTGGACTAGGGGCGGCACGGTGGTGTGGTGGTTAGCACTCTCGCCTCACAGCAAGAGGGTTGCCGGTTCGATCCCTGCCTGTGTGGAGTTTGCATGTTTTCCCCGTGTCAGCGTGGGTTCTCTCCGGGCACTCCGGCTTCCTCCCACAGTCCAAAGACATGCAGATTGGGGACTAGGTTAATTGGTAACTCTAAATTGTCTGTAGGTGTGAATGTGAGCGTGAATGGTTGTCTGTCTCTATGTGTCAGCCCTGCGATAGTCTGGCGACCTGTCCAGGGTGAACCCTGCCTCTCGCCCGATGTCAGCTGGGATAGGCTCCAGCCCCCCCGCGACCCTCAAGAGGATGAAGCAGTTAGAAGATGAATGAATGAATGAATAACTGGACTCCCTCTAGATCTGAGCAACGTCTCCAATACTGAATCTTTTCAGTCTCATCTCTAAGTTTAACTTTCAGCTTCTGCAAATTTGAAATGACCTGTTATGTCTCATCATGTATTCCAGACTGTTCCTTATTCTTTCACAGCAGATTTTATGAATTGTCCTTAAAGTTTGAACTGAACTGTGATGATGAGGAGGTTCTGCTATAACTGTAACCCATGTGACTGTCTCCGTGTCATCTCCATCATGTGTTCAGGTGGAACAAATGAATTATGTCATGTGATGAGAGAGACGTGGCAGTTTGAAGTGACAACACGCAGCAGGTTGGATGAAAGGATTTAACGTGAAGACGTCACATGGATCAGAGTCTCCCTACAGGATCCTACAGCTGGTTTCCTCCTCACAGCGCTGACTAATCCTTCAGACTGAAGGGTTCCTCTTTTCACTGCAGCTCAGCGTTCAGCTGGGTCACAGGGTGTTCACCATTTGTTTCCTGTCCCATCATACTACTACTACTACTATGTGTGGTATATAAAAGTGCTAGGGTGAATGCTCCCTGTGGTGCCATCAGAAAAATGCTTTAAAGACACATTTTGGGGATCTCAGAGTATACTGACTTGCTAATTTGGAGTATAACTGACCTTCAATTGTAGCAGAGGTTATCGATAGACCCAACTCTCCGAAACACACAAGAGTCTGAAAAAAGTCCCTATAAAAGTCCCTCAAGTCCAAGGTGAAGTACTGCAACAATGCTCCACGGTTGCTCGTTGCAGATTAATTTCTTTCAAAGTTGGGTATCTTAAAATGTAGACAGGCAAATCTACCAAAACCTAGACTCACTTTTAAGGTCCTGGAGGACCCCGAGGTGTTCCCAGGTCAGATGAGATATGTAATCCCTCCAGTGTGTTCTGGGTCTGCCCCAGGGCCTCCTACCAGCAGGGCGTGCCCAGAAAAACCTCTAGCAGGAGGCGCCCAGGAGGATCCTGATCAGATGTTGACCCACTTCAACTGACCCCTTTCGACGCAAAGGAACTGCTCTACTCCGGATGTCCGAATTCCTCCCCCTCCCCTGAGTCCAGCCACCCCACGGAGGAAACTCATCTTGGCCGCTTGTATCCACAATCTCATTTTTTCGGTCACTACCCAGAGCTCATGACCACAGGTAAGGGTTGGGACGTAGATGGACCAGTAAATCGAAAGCTTCGCCTTCTGGCTCAGTTCTATCTTCACCACGACGGTCTGGCGCAGTGCCCATATCACTGCAGACGCAGCATCAAACCGCCGATCCATCTCACGCTCCATTCTACCCTCATTCAAGAGTCACAAGACCCCAAGATACTTGAACTGCCTCGCTTATGGCAGTAACTTTTTCCCTCTTGCAGACTCTTGTAAGTATACTTTTGGACAAAACAATTCAGAATGTACTTCTCCTGGATCTTCCGAGCACTCTGAGACAAATAACAGGAATTTTTGTTTGATTCTCATTAAAACTTATAAAGTTTTGGGACATCCTGCACAGGTGACGCTGGAGGCATGTGAGAAATCCTTTCATTTGGGGGAAACTGATCCTTTGAATCAAATCAGAGGCAGGGCAGCAACATCAGGGGTGTCTGGGTTTGCTGACATGTCCATTTTAACATCATTTAATTATATTTATTACCATGTTTTTTTACTTAATCATGACTTTTTTTTGTTGTTTTAACTCCTGGGCCACCAGGTTCAGCCTTTTATTTCACTTATCTTTCCATTTAATTTTAGTTTTGTTTAAATACGGTATGGATGGGTCCCTCTAGAGTTCACTTTAACAACATTTGCAAACTGCTTCATCACCTTTTCCAGTCTGAACACATTAATGTTGTTACATAAACAGACTGTACAATGTAAACAGATGGGAGACGTCCTGCTGTGGTCTCCTTCTGTCTGCGATGTCCTGCAGTCATATACACAAACACACACAATATGTGCATATACTAATACGGGAAACTGTACTGAAGACAGACCTATGTGTTAGAAACCGGCCTTTATGATGCATTTAGGTGTTTAACTTTGACTCAGATGTGACTTCAGCTCAGCCACACCACCGCCTGCATTAAATATTCAGCAGGATTTGTAATGATTTGTCTGTCAGAGCGTGAGTCACAGTCAGATCACACTCAGCTATTTTTACTGTACAGTAACACAGCACTCAGTCACGTCATGCAGTTTGTGAAGAGCCGAGCTCGACCCGCTTCTATCGATCGATCAGCATCTATTCTCTCTGTAGCCGAACATTAAAGGCTGTGTACTGATGTCGGTGTATTTATAGCGAGGCAGCAGTGCTCCGCTGTGGAGGGATACGCTGGTGTATTCGGGAGGTAATTAAACCTGAATCATTGATGTTCATCTCTCGGTCTCGTCTGAATGAACTCTGCTGTGTCTGTGCCTGTTTGAACTGGTTCATAAAGGCTGTTGAAGATTCAACTGAGCGCCTTATACTGCACGATATATTCTTTAATGCTGTAAATTTTTCAGTAAAAACTGCTGTTAAATTGTATGAGATGACACAAATATATAACTTGCAGGAAACTGAAACACTGAAAAATGAATTACAAATAGTACAGAACATTTAGTGTCACGTACATTTACAACAGCGTCATGTCCTATGTTTTAACCAATACCAATAAACTATATAATACTGTTTTATTTCATTAGGGACTGTACTATATGAAAATCATTGGGAGTTAGTAATATTTTCTCTGCACCCTCACTTTCCTTTTGATATCTCAAAATTACATAACTGAATCGGTACAAATTATTTTGTCTTTAATACAAAGATGGTATTAAATCTTTTACATGTTAACCCTTTGAAACCTGGGGTGACATCACTTTTCTTGTGCTGCTTTCAGACGCCTTTCTTTCAAAAACATGAGGAAAAAGGTAATAATCAACTTGGTAAGAAATGTCCCACATATTGCAAAATAATAATAATGATGGGTTTAGAAAATTATTTTTTTAAAAAAGGGGAAAAAATATATATTTATAATTTTTATTATTATTATATTTTAAAATTATGTTACAGAATTATTATAGTTTTCAGGCACTCTTTCCAGGTCATTTCCTTGTTTGTTTATTTTTAAACTTTCTCTTTATTTATTTTTTTTTAACTAATTATCTTAAACATAAGAAAAACAGCCTTGCTCCGAGGGAAGCCGCGGCTGGTCAGTCCTTCGGCGATTCTCTCGTAAGTCGTCCCCGTCATCTGACGGTTAATGGCCTCTTTGTTTGCGAGGACAAGGAGGGCGCGCAATTCCTTGTCTCCCCAGTTGCTCATCTTTACAGTGTCTGTCAGGTTTGTGTTTCCCTCTTGCTACTAGCTGCTCACTAATTCCTGCTATCAGCTGTTTCCTGTTTATCCACCACCAGTGGCTCGCACGTGCGGCGTCATCAACAGCTCCTCCCACAAATCATCAACAGCCTCTCCTGTGGCGGAAGGGCACCTTGTTCTTTTTAAACCAAAAAGCTTCTGCCAATATGACTACTCTACGAGGCGGAAAATTGGGCACCTTGGATCAACTCGCCAATCCGGCTCTGTGTGTGTCACACAGCTCGCAGCTTGCTGGCAAAACGGCCCAACATTCACCGAAAATCTGGCAGTGTAAAAGGGGCTGATGTTTTGATATAGTTTTGTGGTTAATACTGGACCCCTATGACTTCAATTCATCAACAAATTTCTCAGTTTTTGGATTCTTCTGTCATAATGGAGGCATGCAAAAACAAAAAAAATTTCTTTCCATTTGATTGAAAAGCCCGCCAGATATGGAGGGGATAACGAAGTGTCGAGTTTCAACAGCATTCAAAAACAACCAACTGGTGATAATTAATTGTTGTTAAAAAGAGACAGTGTTTGGAGCAGAATGATGAATTTAGGGCTCATCTGACTCAAGCACACCGTTTATGGCTGTGGTTCTCCTCGATTTCTTTTACAAGATGTACCATGTTTGAGTGACTGCAACTTACAACACATGGATTTGTTGCTGTGTGTGCTTCTGAGGTTCATCAGTCTTTTATCATTTAATTCGACATCATTGAAATGCCCATACCCTCCTGCTGTCTAGACTTCTGTAAGAAAAGTCAGAATAAACTCAAATTTTCTATAACTTTGAATGTTTTGCTCAGAACCTCACATGTACACCAACATATACGTATAAAACAATTCTTAATCAAGTTCCTTTAAACGGTGAGATCACTAAAAAGAAGAAACACAGATTATTACTGTTCAAAATGACAAACAAAACTACCATAATAAGCCTCAAGTTATGATAAACCATAACTATCCTTTAGTCTCCAGTTGAGTAAAGACCTGAGTCACTGTTGATGCTGACGGTCAGACCTGACTCACACTCAGCAGCCTGTAGAGGACCATCCAAGGACACCGACTACTGACTCTGAATAAAGAAACACCAGCTAGTGACACAGCTGCCAGACGCAACACCACACCTGGCTGCGATAACAGGATGGTCAATGACCTGAAGGTACGAACCAAACCTGCTTTTAACAACAGGTTAAATACATTTTCTCATGGTTGGCTGCCGTTACAGAAAATCTTAAGGAAATCAGGGAGAAGTCAAAAGGATCGGCGCAAACGTTAGGATTCATCCGTGGGCATCGTTAACATCCTCAGACAATATCGGAAAGGTAATACTAAAATACCATTAGCAGAGGCACTTCATATTTCAGACGAGGCAGCACGCCTCCACTATGTAACGCAACACTAACCACTAAAGTACAGTGTTAAAAATGTTGCAACGCAACACCCTCCAAACAAAGATATCATGATTAAAAGCTCAAGAACCCCTACTGTGGTGAGACTGTTTAATCAACTGCTGTTTCAAGATCAACACTGGACCTTGGTTTTAAGCCAAAATGGACAAAAAGTCCAGATTTCTCTTGACTCATGAGTTCAAGGGCCACACAGTTTTTACATTTAGCATCATATTTGTGTTCGGCCATTTCCTCAATCTAGTTTGCTGTCTCTGTTTAGTAGCTGTCCGTTGGTCACTCACTCTACAGCAGAAAATGGCACTTCAAAATAAAAGCTCTGTGCTGGAAATTCATTGTACTTCAAAATAAAGTGTTTGTTCTACAAACTTGACACATTTGCAAGTCGCTTGCTGTCCATTCAGAATGGACTGACAACCAACTTTTGGACCATGGCCCACCGGTTGGGAACCACTGCTTTAGAGTGACCTGACAGTTCGGAAATTTGAACGTCTATAACAACTCCACCAGCTGATGAAGACCATGTGATATTATCAAAAGCTCCAGAGGGGCTATTAAAAGGTATTTTTGGAGATTATTTCGTTGTGATTACTTGTCAGATGTCAGACAAAAGGCCAAGTCCCGCCCTTGCAGTACTGTGATTGGCTAGTGGTTGTCACCTTGGTGCGTTGAAGTCTAAAACAATTAGGGTTAGGGCACAGGTTATGGTTAGGGAACAGAGTTCATGGTTAAGGTTGGTATTAGCCAATCACAGCATAGTATGGTGGAACTAGGCAGAACCATCTTGGGGAAAAAAAACACCTCTGTCTCCTCTCAAAACAGACTCCATTAAAAAAAACTATTAATTTAAGACGATCTTGTGCATACATAAAATTACAGACCTAAGAAAGGCAGACTTTTGGGTTTTAATTTATAATTAGTTTTCTGCTTAATTCGGCATACAAGTGATTCATTTAGCAGCACAATATTTTAAAAAATATAACATAAAAAACGTTTGTTAACTCAAACTAGGCCAGTCACCCTAAACGTAAATACTGTTATAAGATACCAATAGTTTGTTAGGACTGTTAGATTAGCAGTTACATACATTTTTAAGGGTTACTGCTCATAATTGAATATGATTTAACTATATGTTTAGTCTATACAATGTTAAAAAGAAAGACTGAAAAATGTCCTTGAATATCTTGTTCTGTCTGACCAACAGATATACATTTTAGGATGGTATGAAAGTGGGGACATACAGATCACATTCACACTGAAGAACCTGTAACTGAAGAATAGTTGAGGTTTACCTTAATGAATACCTCAAACTAACCACTTCAACACACAATTGCTTCCACTGCTTTCATTGTTCACTGATGACAGCAAAGCTGAAGTAGCCGGGGCGATAAACAGAGGCCCGTGTGCTGTGATGAAGTCATGGGATGTTGAACAGAGCTCCACTGATTTCTCCATCAGAACAAACTACCCACAAAAAAACTGCAGCAGCACCACGGCGATTTGCTGTGATCTGACGGAGGCTCCGATTGTATCTGCAGACCTGACGTACACGGGATACAGTCACAGATAACACTGCGGGAGACTGAACTGCAGAGCTGGAGCTTTCTATCAGCTGACTGGTCTTCAGGACTGTTTGTAATCAAAGGTAGATCTGATGAATGAAGTCTTTAAACACCTCCAAACAGGCTTCATCAATGACATACAATTATAAATGCAAAAATGTAGGAGTATCAATTAGTGGAGATAAGTTTACCCACATTTTTACGTCTTGTGCTGCCATTCATCTTTTTATAAACTGATGAAAAAAAACCCATAAGATGCAGAATCCACCTGATAAAAATGTGACTAAAGTCTTCTAGATGACAGAAACTGAATTCAATGTTTAAAAGGAAAAGTTTTCGGAAATTGGATGGACATCACCGTCATGTCTGTGCAGTACAAAGCTGGGCAGCAGTCAAATAGACAAAACAAACTGCATCCTGCATCTTTTCCTGACCACTTTCCATTAACCTTGATGGTAAAACTTCATGAGGTCAATGAAATATGTGACGGAGAATTCATAAGGACTTAGGAAAGGTCGACCACAGTGCTAAGACAGTCCAACTGTACTTACACTGAGCTCCATTATTGACATGGCTTGCTGCAGTGAAACTACATTGTTTTAAAGATGGACGACTAAAAGCAGATCTAAGATACTTCACCCTGTGCGTTCTTAACACGTTTTATTATGCACACAGTGTAAACATGGACACTGTGGTGAAAAATACGACTCATTACCATGGAAGTGTAACGAGTTAACAATTCTGTCCGATATCAGGCATTAATGATTTCTGCCAGCTTTATGTCATCGCAGTGCGTGCAGCTGCAAGCGCTTGTAGCTCCCCATCGATCTGCAGGCAAAAGTCACAGTGACAGGATATGCATCATATAAGTGTGCTGAAAATGAGCGGGGAGATCTGGCCACGTTATGGCAAAGACCATTCATCTGCATACAGTGTGATGACACAGAGCTGGTTGAAAATCAGCAACGTTTCACTTTAACTTTAAAACATGTTACATTAAACACATCATCTGGAAAAAAAACGTCTCATATCGCTATTTTTTTTGTGTTAAGGTGATGATCATTTGATTCAGGTTGCCTTAAAGTATCACACACTCAAATGTAATGCTTTTTAAGACCTTTTCAAAACAATTTTTAACCAAGTATACAATGGATTTTTGGAGAAATCATCCGAGTATAAAGGTTAGTATATATGTGGTCCTGTGCAGAGGCAGGTTTTATGTAGGAATATGATTATTAGAGTGACTCGGGTTAATCTACATTTTGCCACCAGCTCAGTTCAAGTGTAAGGTAAAGACTATTAGGTTTAGTAAAAGGTTCAAAGATTTATTACATCAGAAATTCGGAGTTTCACACAGACGAGCTTGATTCATTTTGACTGAAAGAATTTACAAGATGGATAAATTAAACTAGAGAAAATGTTTGTGGCAATTCATACCTCACAAAATCAAATGTACAGCTGTTTTAAGGCCTAATATTTATCAAATTTAAGACTTTTAAGACTTTTTAAAGGACTTGCAGACACCCTGTGATTATATATGTTGCGCCACTTTAAATGCTGCTGCCCTAAGAATTGTGGGACAGCATTATCTGCTATCCTTAGTTTAAGGTTGATCCAGTGTTTCCTAAGCTAACGGAGATAAGGAAGTAAACACTGACACTCCTTTTCTTTAGAGAATTCGACCAGCTCTTATCACAGCTGCTGCTCGGATACTTTCAGGTCATTTCACTCAGTTAGGAACCTTACTAAGCAAAAAGGACTACTCAACCGCAGCCCTGGAGTCTGGCTGTCGTTAGCTTAGCTTAGCATAAAGACTGGAAGCAGGGGGAAACTGTTAGCCTGGCTCTAAAGCTCACTGATTGACATGTTACATCTCATTTTGTTTTTGTTTTTTTAATCTATATATTCGCGATATGTGGACTTGAACATGGCTGAAAGCAGAATTATTACCGACTCCGCTGTGGTTCCAAAAAGAGGAGCAGCTTCAGCAGTGTGGAATAAACGGTGGCGTCCTGAATGTTTTATGAACAGCCCTGCACTTCTCAGACTCTTTCAGTGACTTACCGCTCAGAGGGAACTCATTCAGCGGCTCCTCTGGCAGCAGCACAGCGTCTCTCCCTCTCCTCTATAAAATAATGTAATGTAATGTAAACCTACGTGTAAAAACTCCATATATGTGACTGTGTGATAGTTGTGGGATCATAACAGCCTGTCACAGGTTACAGCGTGATGATTAGAGGAGAAATGGCAGAGCATAAAGGTCCAGGTGGGAAAAAATAAACACTTTTTGTATGTGGGAGCTGTTTAAATGTGTGATTAGTGGTAGATTTGATTAAGTTGAATTAATATTGTAACAGAATCTGAATCTCGCTCTGAGTTACTGTTCACAAACTAAAGAAATGAGAGATTATTTCTGAAGCAAACTGTAAAACTTTATCACTTATTTTGTTGCATTACTGTTTTTCTTTTCACTAATTATTCATATCTTCATCACCAAAACACCCTGAAATATTGTGATATTATTTTAGGGCCATATCGCCAACCCTACGAGTCACAGTTACCAGCCTACTCAGCCTCTTAGCGGCTTTTTCATTGACAATAGTCGCTACAAATTTTATGTATTAATAACGTTGAGGTCTGGACTGTTGGTTGGACAAAACATGAAGGTGTCACTTTGGGCTCTGGGTCATAGCAATGAACATTTCTCACTATTTAATGCCAAAGGAAGTGAATCCGAGGTGAGCTTTGACTTTTACTTTCACTTTGGTTGGCGTGTTCACAAACAGTAACTGACTGCAGAGTATACCTTTAACGCACCAGACAGAGTCATCTACTGATATTAAATATCAAAGTATAAATGTCACAGAGGGCATTTTATACTTTCAATACTAGATTTTACTGATTTTCTTGCACACTTTTACAAAAGGAAACTTTCAATGCAGGACTTTGAGTTGTAACAGAGTATTTTTACAGTGTAGTATGAGGACTTTTATTTAAGTAAAGGGTCTGAATACTTCCTCCACCACTGACGATAAAGGATCTTATCATGTCAGGTGATATTGATGTTTACGTGTGCACATTAATAAACAACTGTTCCCCACAAAACAGTTGAGACAACCTGCAGAGCTGGGGCCCTACTTTACCTTGTGGGTAATCTTGCAGATCACAGGCCCCACTGTAAAGTAATTATCCAGGTATCTGTGATTAAAACATGCTGCTGTGTGTAAAGATAGAAACAGCAGATGGTATAATGTGCACTGAGGTGGCTGCATCAGTGTGGATAACCATGCAGGGAGCCACCACACACTCTCAGGGCCACGGTAGATACATAACGGAGGGCTCTGCTCACCGAGTCCGCTGATCTCCTGTCGGATGTTGAGTCGGTTCCTCTCGTCGGCGATGGCCTTCAGCATCTGCTGCAGAGAGCCGTCCAGCTCTCCGTTCTCCTCCTCCGCTGGCCCGACAGCCTTACACAAACCGGGGAAGGACGCCATCTCCGCGCTGGGATCATGACAGTCCGGGCTAACTGCTACCGACGGCACCGGTTCACGGTAGCTAACACACGGCTAAGAGAGAAGCAGAGGAGCAGGGAAGGAGGGAGACAGGGGTGGGGGACACCGAGGATCCCCCCGGTTCGTCCTCAGATTAACCCGAGTAAGATCCGTATGATGTGGCGGTGCACACCTGCAGCAGGGACCGGTCTGCTCTGCCGAGGTGCCGGAGAAAGGAACAGGTATGTCGGGCTGCTGAGGGAGACTCTGGTCCTTCTGTTGTGCAGATCAGCTGGAAACACCCCTCACACTTCCTGTAACAACACGAGGCTTTTAAAGGGACAGCGCACCTGGAGACAGCTCACACACACACACACACACACACACACACACACACACACACACACACACACACACACACACTCGGCGGAGCACCGACAGGTGTTACAGAGAATACTGTCAACCGGCACATATAAAGCAAATCTAAAAATACAAAATACACAATGAAGTTGTTTAAAAATAGATTATAACACTTAATTGTGTCATAATTTTGTTTTAATATAATTTTTATAAAGTTTGTAAATTTTGTATGGAATTTTTTTTTAGACTTTTTTAATGTCATCATTTTGATTTAGGGACTGTTCATTACTTACAAGGATGCGGGGGGGGGGGGGGGGGGGGGCATGTCAAGTATTTTTTAAAGCACTGGGGAGGGATTTATGATTTCATTGTGGCTCAGGAGAGGGGCATATACATTTTAATGGTTGTATTTTGTATTTATTTATTTTAACAGCACATTTTTGGCAGCTTTGGAAGACGCCAATTTGCCAAAACTCCATCATTCATCATAGCCAGAAACTGTAAAAAGCAAAATGAATGTTGTGTATTCACATTTCTGACGGTCTTTAGACTCATCATGTGCCTCAAACCTTGTGCCAGAAAAAAAAAAACACATAACCAAATCTGAGCTTAAAACTAGTTAGATTGATCAAAATCACGTTATTCTACATCTCATTTAAAAGTAAAGAAAAGTAAAATTAAACCATGACTAACCAGCGTGCACGACAAGAGTGAAAAATCAAAGCTTTTTTTAAAAAACAAAAAAAAACAAAAACAAAAACAAACAAACAAAAAAAACTCCAGGCTTTCATCTTCAACTTTTAACTTTCAAACATCAGAGACTAAATTTTAAAAAGGAGAAAGGGTCATTTTCTGCCTCGAGGCGCGAGAGAAAAATATGTGAAGCTTCAGAGAGGGTCAAAAAACAAAAATAAAAAACAATGAGGTCACACCCCAGCCACCTCTCTCCTCTGATAAGTAAAGAACAGTCCCTTAGTAAATTAAAATTTTAATTCTATGTCATAATTTTGACTTGTCATGACCATTAGTATATTTAACATGAATTACATAATTAGATGATACGTCAAAACTTTTACTTCGCTCATGATTGTAACTTAGAAAGTCAAGATTTTGATTTTCTCCCCCTTTTTACATCTTATCTCATGAATCATGGTAAAAATATTAAATATAATTTATATATTTATTTTCATTTGTTATTACAATTATTTGCCAATTTGCGATGTAACGAGAAATAATGTCAGTACTTCAGAAATACAGCTAACATTCTTCATTAGCTTTTACACTGCATGTATCTGGGTCTGTTGTCCTCCGGTGCACAGCGGCTCCTGAATCAGACGCACCCCTGCTAGCATTGCTGCTGGGCGGTAGGCGCGAGTATGACAGTCCCCGCCCGGCTGGCGGAGGGGGGGCGATAATAAAGTAGCCTGGGTGGTCTCAGTAATATGGACAACAGATATCAACGGTGTAATTAGCGCATATTAAATCACATATAAGCTTCACATTATCTCAAACGAAGTATTAGTTAGCATCAGGCTAACAAGCTAACTGCGGCTAAAGCTACCGTTGGCTGCGACTAACTCCTGAACTCTGTAAGTTAGCCTGTCTACCTACGTTACTTAACGTTACGTTTAAATCACGGAATGAGTGTACGAACTGTTACATGTGAGTTTCGTTACTTCGTTAGAGGCGTGTGGCCGTTAGATGTGGCTGTATTTACCGAGTGTTTACGTCCTCCGTCGGTTGGAGCAGGTGTTACAGCGGAAAGTGTGACCCGTTAAATTGCGTGTCTTTACAGAAAGAGCCGCTGGTACGTTGAACAGACGCGGTCACTTAAAGGCTTCCGTAGTTCTGACAGTTTGAGAACGATCATTACTATAAGTGCGATTTAAATGTTTAAATTAAGTGCGATTTAAATGTTAATACAAACGTATGTGATTTTCAATCAGGTCACAGGATCTGACGGGTGGCAGAGTTCTTCGTAACACCGGGGTTTCACCGCGGAAAACTCCGCCCACACAGAGGGAACCTCATCGCCGGCGAATTGAGGTCGCTTAAACGAGTGCACCCTTTGTTTCAAGACAAAAGATGACGTCATTGTCTCAAGAGCTCCTGACCGTGGAAACAAAGTTGAGTATTTCCCCCGTTTTTCCACACATCAAGTTTATTCAGTCCATGTCCTCCCGCAGCAGTGACCACAGCAACACGTGATCAATGTAAGGATGTAATGAATTAAGGGTTTTTATAAGGTTTTATGTTGAGGGTTAATGGTTTTTTCAGGGCTAAAAACACATTAAAATATACAATATAACCTGATATGTGACTCTTATCTTGTAAGTTTGACGTACAGGTGTATTTTGTTTGTTTCTGACTCGCAAAATGGAGGACTTCAGCCACCATGTGTTTCAGTTAAGGTTAATACAATAAATCAAAGTCTGTCACATATTTAACCATTAATTTAAATTGCGATCTAGTCAAACATGTCTTGAGCAAAATCATGTGGCAAAATACAATTAACAATTTGACTTAATGTCCATAACTGCGATGTATTAATATTGGCATGGAAATATAACTCACAATTCTTTAAAATCTGCATTTGCACTAAGATCGAAAGAAGCATCTGTAATGCTATCTTCATATGAACTCCTAAAAATAAAAAAATATAACACTTTCAAGGTGCCATATGTCCCAAAAGGTGATATTTTGTGGGCACAAGACAATTATCATGTGTGTACAAAAAATATTAATAATAAAATAAAATGAAATAATCACCTTTTGGGACTAAAATTTAGTAAAAAAATGGTGACTTTTAAAATCAAAGTTATAAAGAAATAACAGTTTGAAAAGTGTGATGTAGTGAGAAAAAACAAAAAGATTAAAAAAAGATAAATTAAGACTTCAAAAATCAAAATTCTGACATAATAAGTCAGAATTTGTATAATTCTAACCTTTATTTAGTCTCAGTAAAGTGCTGGAGATCATGGTGATTAAATAATTAAAAAAGAAATAAGAGCCATTGAACCAAGAAGTCTTTTACAACAACAACAAAAAAACTTTACTCATATTCATCAGTTTAAATTCTTTCTGCAGATTATTCCAGTGTTCAGAGCAGAAAACATCAAGTCCTTCTCAGTCCTGCAAATATCATCAATGTAAGACTCATCGTTTTGACATAGTGAGACAAAGGTTTGACTTTTTTGTGAAGATATTTGGTCACTGTCTCTCTGTGTTGAATCAAATACTGCTGCTTAAGTAAAAGCTTTGCTGCACTTTGCAGCACAAATTAATTTGACACGGCCCGCTTCAGGAAACAGGAAGTAACGATGAGATAATAATTAGATATTAATGCAGGAAACATGTTTTTAAAGCCCTTTTCATTCCACGTTATATTGTGTGTATTAGTGTGTTGTAGTGACGGTCTGTGACGGTGGGGACGTCCTCACAGACCGTCACACATCATCAGTTTCAAACCCAACAGCTTCCTGTCTCTGCTTTCTATTAAAATAAACTCTTGTGTCATTCAGATGTGTGTTGTTTTATTGTTGCAGAAGAAGAAGAAGAAGTCTTGGTTTGTCCTGGAGACAAACTTGACTCAGATGAATCCTCTCCGGATGTCTGCAGATCGTCCTCCCATCGGTCGCAGTCTCGGGGGTCGTCCGATGGCGTCTTCCGGCCGACCGATGGGGTCAGAGCGATGGCGAGGCAGGAGGACGCGGGGGAGGCTCGGCCTCTGGTCGTAGTCCCCCCCGATGATGCCGGGCAGCGGGGGGTGGAGGGGGATGGGGACAGGGTTGAAGATGTCCCGGGGATTCCAGTGGAAAGGAGGGAGGGAGCGGTGACGAGCCCCGTGTCGGAGCTCACTGCGGATCTTATAGCATTGTTTGTAAAGCTGGGAAAGACAGATTTAAAGAATTACAGCTAGAAAAACATTAAATCTGAGTTCTCTGGATCTGAATTCTCAGAATATGAATATTTAAATATTAAAATCTGAACATGTCTGCCTCCTGGTGACGACGCTGAGATCACAGCCAATGCAAAAATATTTCTCACTGTAAATTAAATCATTTGAGTTTTGGAATTTTTTTTTTAAGACTAAAAATGTTTATTTTAATAAATCATTCAATAAATGAACAGACTGCGAGATATTACAGGTTTTTAACAACATGTCATTGAAGATTAAAGAGTAAAAATTCTTATTATGAATGCCCTTACATCATACATTCAGACTGGGACCCAAAATCTGGGGTTATTTATGGGAGAAATTAATAAGATAAAAAAATAAAGAGAGGTTTTAATGGATTTTTTAAGCATGATTGCATCACTAAAAATGTACCACCATTTTAAGGTATAAATTAAGGGACTTTTGTGTTATTTTTCCCTTAAAACCGTCCATTAAAAATCAATTAAAAACAATATATTAATTATCTTCTATCAAACTGTAAAATCAGAAGTTCAAGTAATTGATTCATTAATGGATTTGCTGCATATAAGGGGTTATTTATAAGGGATTTTGTGCATGAATTATTGGAGTTTTAAAAACTGTAGAGATAATCCATACAAATAACTATATGATAATCCTTAAATTGTCCCTTTAAACTGCATTACAAATATCTACATTACGTCATTATCAGTGGGTAAATTAATTAAGGGTTTAATAGTGATGAGTATTTTTTAGATATTTAATCTAAAACTACTTATTTTTAATTAACTGAACAGTAAATAAATTGAGTTCAATTATTTATTCACTGTTTAACAAGTGAATTTAAAGGTACAGTGCATCAGATTTAGGGGGATTTAGTGGCATCTAGTGGTGAGGACTGCACACTGCAACCAGCTGAAACTTCTCCTGGTTAAATTTCCTTCAGTGTTCATTGTTCACGAGCTGAATTATCCACAGAGCTCTCCTCCTCTCCGAAACAAACGAACCAGCTGATTTAAACCGGCGAAAACACTGAATAAAGCAGTTTGACATAACATAAATAAAATAAAAGAATCTGTTTCTCACCTCTCTCCAGTCGGTGTCTCTGGGCCTGCTGAGATCTCGATCTGAACCACAACACACACGAGTTTATTCACTTATTAACGATCACATCATATGTCGCGTGTTTTAAAACGGAACCGTAGTAGTGTGGATGTAGCCTCGGGGTTTAAGTGTCTCACCTGAGAAGTCGCGGCGGTACAGGTGTCTCCACAGCGTGGAGTCGGCTGTGGACACGTTGAAGTGTCTGCAGACGGACGACAGTCTCACCACGGAGCGGACGTCCAGCAGTCTGAGGACTCTGAGGAGGAGCTCAGGAGGAAGAGCGGCCAGGCCGAACGCCACGGGCAGAGCCATCGCTGGAGACACAGCACAGTGATGTCACAGTGACATCATCGTCAAACCTCACTGTACATGTTCATATTTATTAGGCTCTAACTGTGTGACTGTCGAGAGGCGAAATAAATCTGTGTTGGGAGTAACTAAGTGCTTTAGCATAGAACAGTATTTTGAACCCCTGTATGTTACATTGTTTGTGTATTAATATGTTTAAATCTCATCAGACCACATGGCGTGTGATCAGAGTCTGTACCTTCTCTGGCGGCGGCGATCAGCGGGTACGCCAGCTGGTCTTTGAAGATTCGTGACAGTTTTTTAAGATCTCTAAAAGCTGCCGCTGCACTTTCTCCTGCACAAACAACACACGCACCACATCTTATTATCATCAGCATCACTACAGAGGCTCTGATGCATGTTTGGCGTCCAGTCGACCAATCGGAGCTCTACCTGGCCACTCGTCGGTCACGTAGCTGGAGGGGTTCACACACAGTTTACGAACCGCACTGACGGTTTCGTTCTCCTTCAGAGTCGCTGCGGGAAGAACAGACGCGTTAGAGACACAGAGAAGATGAACATCATAAAACAGTGATGATAAACTGACCGTTGATGACGAGCAGCGGACCCATGCCCACCGCCACGACCATGGCGAGGCTGTTCTCACACAGAGGGTGAGTGTACTGCAGTTTGTAGACTCCAGCTGCTGACCTCCACCCTGCGGGCATCTCACCAGGCTTCAGCTCACAGCCCTGAACACGCACACACACACACACTGATTCCTAACATCACCTGCAGGAGTTACATCGGTTATTCAGAAAGAAGCCTCGGCGTCGTCTCACCTGAGGAACAAAGCCAGTCTCAAGCATCAGCAGGTGTCCGGCCACCATGATGGCGTCGTTGGGACTGGTGGTTTGAGCCGAGTGGTGGAGGAGCTCCAGAGAGAGAGGAGCCTGACCCTCCTCCGCCTCGCCACACAGCATCGGCTCCCAGCTGGGGACCGACGGCTCAGAGTCCAACGTCTCAGCGAGCTCCATGGACTGTGTCACAGCTGCTGCTGCTGCTGCTGCTGCTGCTGCAGGACTCGCGCTGCTGCTGCTGCTGCTGCTGCTGGGCTGTTTATTCAAGACAACAAGACTGTGGCGATCAAACACTCTGAGACAGAAACGCTTCAACGAGTGTGAGTGGCTTATTTGAACAGATGAACTCGCTCCACAGATGAATCGCACACCTGGTTGGATGTCATGGGTGCCGTCTGTTGGTTCTGCTGCTGCCTCTGGTTCTCTGCGCTGCTGGTCGTCCTGTTGGTGGAGCTGGTGGAGCTGGTGGCGTTGTTGGTTGCAGATTCAGGCAGGACGACACAGATCAGGTCTCCAGAGACGATGCCGCAGGACGCCAGAGTCTGACCGGAGTCTGACAGAGGCTCTGAGCCGTTCAGGGACAAACTGAACTCTGTGTCTGTGCTGAACGAGAACAACGTTTCACGTCAGGAGGAAGGAAATAAAAACAAAAACTTTTATTTATCATTACTTAATAAATAATAAATATTGTTGCTGATGAAGCCTCAGGTGTGGTGTCTGACCTGAGTCCATGAGAAGATAACAGCGTCTCCTGGATGAGGTCTGAGAGCTCCTTCAGACTGGGCTCCTCTCCCAGTAACTCCACTCTGCTGGTCTGTCGGTTGATCCGAACTCGCAGCTTCATGCTGGAGACAAAAACATGAGCGTTAACAGACGAGGTCGTTCACTCCAAACAAGAATAATCAGAAAAAGAATAAAGATTTTCCTGAGAGAGACACAGACCAAACCATGGAAAACATACTTTTGGCCTTTATGACACACTTGATATTAAACTTTTAACTGTTTGAACAAACTGAGTCATATTTGTATTTATAGAAGTACAGCTCAGAAACGTGGTGACACATTTCAATTCTAAAATCTGGTAAAAAGTTAACAGAGATTGGTGGAAAGAAGCACAATTAAAACTCCTGGGAGCTTTCAACAGTTGAACAGCGTGCGGCTCTTGTGTCTGGTTCTTGCTTTAGTTTGATTCTTTTCATCCAGCACCTGTTAAAGCTTGGACGTGTGTGTGCCCTCCACCATGTTTGTTGGAAGGACGACACCAGAACATCTCTGAACATGTGTGCATTTTCTTCTGATCTACTGCTTTTACTTGACAGGAGTGTCCACATAGTTTTGGCCAGACAGTGTGCCCGTATTATACATTCATCGGTCTTACTATACAATGATGAAAACTCTGCCATGTTTCTCTCCTCACTGACTTGGTCAATCCATGTGAAATTTGGCACAGTGGTAGAGGGTCATGGGAGGATGCCAATGAAGCAATATTACATCAGTTGGCCAAAGGGGGGCGCTATAGCAACCCATTGAAATGTCAAACTTTGAATGGGCATATCTCATGCCCCGTATGTGGTAGAGACATGACACTTTGCACAGAGATGCCTCTCCTCATGAGGAACACATTTGCCTCAAGAACCCATAACTTCCGCTTATATAGATTTTCCACCATTTTGAATGTTTTGAAAAACACTTCAAATGGATCTCTTCCTAGGAAGTTTGAGCGATCTGCATGAAACTGGGTGAACATAATCTAGGGACCAATATCTAAAGTTCCCTCTTGGCAAAAGTTGGAAAACTTCCTAAAACTGAGCTTCTATAAGGCAATGAATATTGCGGAGGGCGTGGCTCATCACATAAAGGTGTAGAACATCTCAAGGGTTTCACCCATCACCACGCAACTTTGTAGGCATATGACCACACATAATCTGAGGGGACCCCTCCATTATTGAGCCCATCAAACAAAATGGGGGCGCTAGAGAGCTCATTTCTTATCTAGGCCTAACCGCCATATGGATTTTTACTAAACTTGGTAGATATGTAGAACAGGACGCCTCAAGGTGACTGGAGAAATTTAACTCTAATTGGCAACTGGGTGGCGCTATAACAACAGAAAAATGTCTGCAGTCGTACTATCAACTTCACAAAACCTCTGTCTGAATACATTGCTCTTCTTAATGGGTTCAGTTGACTATTTAATCTGCAGTTTCCTATGACCTGTATCCCAAACACACAACATGTGTAACTATACGTGGGCAACTGTGCACTCAGTGAGTATGGACTAATTTTACAAACAAACTGAAATTAGTCTTCTTTGTGTTTTTAGCAGAAACGCTCAAAGTGACCGGTTTCAGTAAAATTTAGCAAGAAGTTAATGGAGTTTGGTGGAGAGATGCTCATTTCTACATCATCTTCAACATCTTTGAACATTTTCTTATGACCTGCTGCTCTTACTGTCCACATACTTTTGGCCAGATAGTATACCCGAATTATTCCTTCATCTATTTGACAAACAAACTGTTATTAGTCTTCTTAGTATCTTTAACAAAAAAGCTCAAAGTGACAGTTTTCAGTAAAAATTGGTGAAAAGTTAATGGGGTTTGGTGGAAAGATGCTCATTTTTGATGAGTCATTAAGGCTGTTTTCGGTGCTGTGAAGCAGTTAACGTTACTGTAGCCTTGTGTTAACGTGACACCAAACTGTATTTAATAATTCAGCACCAAATTCAGATTTAAGTAACTTTAATTCTCCCTCAACAAACGTCAAGACCTGAGTTTGGAGGAAACACTCACACAGGACAGAGCCACCGACACATTAATGCGAAATAAATAAAATTACACAGGAAATGATTTAAGACATCTACCACAGGTCGGGCATCAAATCTGGCTTGTTATTTAAGAAGAAATTAAGCGTTTCGTTTTCGTTTCCACTCTGCGCGTTAGCTAACGTTTGATAAGTTGCTGCGTAACAGTGAAGCTTTGCTAGTTAACAAACTGTGAACTCCGGAAGTTAGAGACGATATTTAACGAAGGTTTTAACGATAAAAGCAGAGAGAGCAGAAAAACACTTACATGATGAATTACAGTGAAAATATCCAGCTGGTTTTATCACATTTCTCTGATGAGTCCCGACTGTAAACACACAGGAGCGACAAGACAGCAGCGTCAAAGCGACACAGCTAGTAACAGATAGCTTCCGGTTTACAAAGCGAAGAATTTCAAAAATAAAAGCCATGTTAGAAATGTGTCAAAATTAAATTATATTAAATTAAATTAAGTTTGTTTTTTTTTTTTAACTTTATGGGACAAAAAGTAAATGGGAAAATACTGACCCCATACTTTTGCTAATAATTGGTGAAATTTCCCCAAACAAGCCAAGTTTATTTGTAAAGTACCTTCTAATATAACATATAATTTTAAGTCAGCTGTTACATTAATCGTGTTACCATACCATATTTATTCCAGCACTCTACACCATGGCACAGCTGTGTTCTTGTTTACATTTTTTTTATATACCATATATCTGTATTTATAAGTTATGCAGTTATTATATTCATAGTATTTCAATGTTTATGTTTTTTTTCTTTTGCAAATTGAGTGCAACAAATTACTTGCAGGCCTATGTGTTCGTGTACTTGACCAATAAATCTGATTCTGAATCTTATTCTGATTCTGAACGCTGCAATTTGAAGTGCTTTACATGGTGCACAAAAATGAATACAGACAAAATATAAAAGAAACATATGACACTTTAAAAGTCATAAATAAATAAGAATTAAAAGAATCAAATAAAGGCAAATTAAAAAAGGTGTTAAAATATAAATCACTACTTCACATTTTGTTTGATTTTGTCTTAGATCCCTTATCAATTAATTAAAATAATTTAATAATAATAATCAATTAATTCTGGTCAGGTGATGACAGGTGGCAGTGAAGGTTTTTCTGACACAAAAAAAACAAAACAAACAAACAAATAAATACAGTTGATCTTGAGATAAGACTTCTTTTGCTAATTCGAATAATTTTGTTTCTGTTTATTGTTTACTGTGTGATGACTTATTTTTTGACATTGTAATAAACATATCAACAACAAAGTGCACTGTAAATGGGTTCAGTTAAAAACTAAAAGTGAATCTTGAAATCTTTTTTTTTGTAAAATTAATTATAATTATTTTGTTTGTTTTTTTTTACTATATTATTTTTTTGTTGACAAGTGATCACGTGGCATGTCAAGAAATTATCGTGTAAATATATTCATTAAAAATAAAACAGAAAAGAGCTAATGCTTTTGTTTTGAAATCCATCCGCCAAACGTCCGGCTCTTTTTAGTGTCTCTGCTGAACTTGACCAAACTTGTTTAACTACAACTACGGCAAGCGAGCAACTTAGCTTTAAACTCCGACTTATTAAATATTACGGTATTAAATACAACTCTGACAACACTAATCACCCTACGTGTTCTCCATATTTAGTTAAATATTATCAAGACTTTATATACATCGTCGTTTAAAGTTAGAAGTGAAATTTTAATGCGTCACGCCAAATTGATATGCGCGTTTTGCTGTCAGAAAGCTTGCCGGCGTCCGTACTGCTCTGACTGCTGACACTTTGCATCAAAGAACCGGTGAAACGCAGCGTTAAACTCCCGAAACATCAACGCTTTTGTGACCAGGAACGATGAGCCGCAGTTATAATGATGAGCTGCAGTATCTGGATAAAATCAGCAGCAACTGTTGGAGGATTAAAAAAGGTTTCGTGCCCAACATGCAGGTGAGACTGTGGACACACGTTTAGCTGCTAACGTGGCTAACGGCTAGCTTACAGCTCACTGTGCAGCCAGTTAGCACATGTTAGCTAGTTGTGTGGACTTTAACCAGGCAGGAACTCCCTTCTGGAATAGTTACAATAATAAAGTTAATGTAGTCATAGTAATCAATACATATTATCCAGGAAATCAGCCGCAAACTAAAGTTAAAATCTGCTGACGTAGCTCAGTGATGCAACCTTTAGCAATGAATGGTTAGCCGAATTAAAGGGTGGATCCGACTGATATGACAACATTAAATATAAATCAGCATGTAACATATAATACGGCTATGTAGTCATCTTAAATATTAATTAACAGTTTTTCGGTTTGACATCAGCAAAGACTGGATTCTTTATTTTTGAGATGAAAACTTATGTTTTTGTAAACACCGAAGATAAATAAAAAATGTGATAAGGATGACGTACATTTGGTTATTAAAGATCTGTGTCCAAAAACACGAGTAAAACCTATACAAAGAATAGCAGACATGTTGTTTTGTAAATAAGTAATATATTTCATAAATGAAATGCAGCTTAAACTGGACCGACCATGAAAATGACATATTATCATTACAGGTTTTATTATATTGAAGCTCAACAATCATCAGAGTCCACATGAACATTTAAAACCAACACATGACTGATTTCTTCATCTTCTCTCAGGTTGAGGGAAACTTCTACGTGAACGACGCTCTGGAGAAACTGATGTTTGAGGAGCTTCGTAACGCCTGTCGAGGAGGAGGTCAGCTGTGCCTCACCTGATCTCATTAACCCACTGAAATCATCCCAGAAGTTTCACCTTATGTATTGTGTCCCCTCAGGTGTGGGAGGATTCCTTCCAGCCATGAAACAAATCGGGAACGTGGCAGCGCTGCCGGGGATCGTACACGTAAGTAGTATGACTACACGAGATTCATCGGTGAAAATGTGTTCAAGGTTGCAAGATGGTTTTTTGCATTTTGTTGTAACTGGACAGCAGAAGCTTCAGACTGAAGATGACATGTCTTTAAACCTGTGATGTTCACACTGTGTTTAATTGATCTACAGAAATCCATCGGTCTCCCTGATGTTCACTCTGGATATGGATTTGCGATCGGAAACATGGCGGCCTTCGACATGGGCGACCCCGATGCTGTGGTGTCTCCAGGTGCGAGAAACTTTTCTAAATTTATCTGATGTTTGTTTTAGACGTTAAAAAGTCTCTAAGACTTAAGAGGGAATTATATCAAACTGGAGATGTTTTGTTGCAGGCGGTGTTGGTTTTGACATAAACTGCGGCGTCCGTCTTCTGAGGACGAACCTGGACGAGGGAGACGTTCAGCCGGTGAAGGAGCAGCTCGCCCAGTCGCTGTTCGACCACATCCCAGTGGGCGTCGGATCCAAGGGAGTCATCCCCATGGGGGCCAAGTAAGGAGGGATCCTCCGGGATTGAGACCACAGAATAAACCCTCTCTGTTCACCTGTGTTACCTGTTCACCTGTGTGTCCTTAGGGACCTGGAGGAGGCTCTGGAGATGGGCGTGGACTGGTCTCTGAGGGAGGGCTACGCCTGGGCAGAGGACAAGGAGCACTGTGAGGAGTACGGCAGGATGCTGCAGGCCGACCCCAACAAAGTGTCCTCCAAGGCCAAGAAGAGAGGCCTGCCGCAGGTATCCCAGCAGCCCCTGGGGCTCATGTTTTCATTTACACCAAACGTATTCTGTCGTTCGAACATGGAAACAGAAAAACAAACAGTTTCTGCAGGTTTTTACAAAGTCTGAGAAAGTCTGTAAGACCAGAGTGCTGGTTCATTAAAGTTAATTTTTGCCATCTTTTGATCTATTAATAGTAATCTTTCTTTAGCACATTTTAAACTTGACACCGCTTGTATGGTGTCCTTTTTTTCAGCACAAACTCTGCTACAAGTCTGACTTCTCATATTGTCAATTTAACAAAGTATAAAGCTGCTAGGAATCTAAAACACAAGAAAAATGACACAGGCGCATATAAAAATGTGCAAATCTGACAGTCCTGATCTCCTTTCAACCAGACTCCATTTAATTAAAGAGTAATTTAACCACAGTAAAACACACTTCAGTTAAAGTCGACAGAAACAAAATAAAACTCACAAAAATTGTCTTGGTTTGTCTCTCCACTGTTCCAACAATTAACAACTCTGGTTTGGTTGAAATTAACCCTTAACTCACCCAGTTAGATGTGAAGACATGCTGCCTCTATACACGCTTAAATCACTGTTTATTTAAATGGAGTCTGGTGGGTTTGGTGATGGTGATTTCAGGCCTGTTTCTAGTTAAACTAAAGGATCTTACTCTTTAACACAAAGCTCTATCTCTGTAGGGGTCCTTTCTATAATGTTGTCAGACACTTACAATAACAATCTGAGCCTGTCAGTGACAAAAACAAACACTTAAGTGGACGTAAACTGACGGTTCGGACAGAGTGGTTACACTGCAGCCTGATTCATGTCCTCCGTGTTCCCCTGTTGTGCTGAAGCTGGGGACGCTGGGAGCAGGAAACCACTACGCTGAGATCCAGGTGGTGGACGAGATCTACAACGACTACGCCGCCAAGAAGATGGGCATCGACCACAAGGGCCAGGTGTGTGTGATGATCCACAGCGGCAGCAGAGGGCTCGGACACCAGGTCGCCACAGGTACAGACACACCTGCTGGAGGACGAGTTTTTAAAGGGGTCAGAGAAGCTTGTTCACAAAGACAAAGAGGGTTTCTGCAGGTTTTTACAAAGTCTGAAAAGGTCCAGATGTTGTTAAAAGAAATAATTAAATGGATAAATGTCGTTGACAGACGCTCTGGTTGCCATGGAGAAGGCGATGAAGAGAGATAAGATCACGGTGAACGACCGTCAGCTGGCCTGCGCTCGCATCACGTCACAGGAAGGACAGGACTACCTGAAGGGCATGGCCGCTGCAGGAAACTACGCCTGGGTCAACCGCTCGTCCATGACCTTCCTCACCAGACAGGTAAACACACCTGGAGCCATCAGTCCTGACTGACGGGTAATTATTCAGAGCAGAAAGCTTTACATGTAACTGTAATTATTTCCAGGCCTTTTCCAAAGTGTTCGGCACGACGCCGGACGACCTCGACATGCACGTGATCTACGACGTCTCTCACAACATCGCCAAGGTGGAGGAGCACATCGTGGACGGGAAGCAGAAGACTCTGCTGATCCACCGCAAAGGATCCACCCGAGCGTTCCCCCCACACCACCCGCTCATCCCCGTAGACTACCAGGTACACACCTCCTCACTGTGTCATGTGACGAGGCTTTAAATGTGCTGCTGCAGATCTGAACTGACGGTTTGTCGTTGTTTTCAGCTCACAGGTCAGCCGGTGTTGATCGGAGGGACGATGGGGACCTGCAGCTACGTCCTCACCGGTACAGAACAAGGCATGACGGAGACATTCGGCACCACCTGTCACGGAGCGGTACGAGTCTTTATATTTATTTATTTACAGGACATCAGTCTGCAGGTTTTCTTTTAGACACATGACATCATTGTTCTGATTAAAGAGCAACTTAGCATCCTTTTAATACACCTGATCAGCAACACGTAGAAAAGTGATATCGCAAAAATACCAGGAAATATCTTGATATTATTTTAGGGCCACATCGCCCACCCCTAACCATATCGTAATATATAATTATCTCCTGACTCCTTCCTCGTCTGTTTCAGGGTCGCGCTCTGTCTCGAGCAAAGTCCCGCAGGAACCTGGACTTCCAGGACGTCCTGGACAAACTGGCTGATCAGGGCATCGCCATCCGGGTGGCTTCACCCAAACTGGTCATGGAGGAGGTGAGGAAGATGTTTTGGATTTACGCTCAGAATGTGGCGCTGATGCTAAAGCTTTTTTAATAGTTTGGCTCATGGCAACAGTTTTGTTAAATTCCGGATGTTACGGGAACAATCTTCCTGTTTGAGTCAATTTTAAGTTTTTTATTTGGCAGTAAACATCTGTATGTAGACGACGAAGGATTGGTGTTATCTGAAGTTGTTTTGTTTTGTTTCCAGGCGCCCGAATCATACAAAAACGTGACAGACGTCGTCAACACGTGTCACGACGCTGGCATCAGTAAGAAGGCAATCAAACTGCGACCAATCGCCGTGATTAAAGGCTGAAGCTGCACGACTCGACGCTTAAAGACTATTTACACTAAACGGGAAGGATGTCATGATGTCCGGTACTCCTGGACAGGGATCTTGAAAAGTAGATGATACTTGCTTTTTTTTGGTGTGTGTGTTGGTTTGGAATGAATTTATGTTGACGGGAAAATGAGATCGAAAAAGAAAATTTAATTTCTAACCTGAAAAAATGTTTTTTTTTGTGTTAATGCCAAATCTGTGATCTGAATAAAGATGGTCACTTAAAACGCCATTGTACTCCATTACAGTGCACTGAGTTTTGGCTTGGTCGCCTTAACTTTGGTTATGTGATGCCTAGAAATAAGTCTAAATGTTGGTGAGGGAGAGGGACGAGAAGAATAAAACAACCAAGGTCTGTAGAAGACCATCTCTGAGCGATGGCTGTTCCTTGAATTCTGTTGATCAATAAATAAAAACAAGAAGTCTGATATCTCATGATTAGTAAACACTTTATTGGTTCTAACAGATGTTCTAACAGAAGGTTTATCTCCATATGAAAAAAATAAAATCAAGATCAACACGTTTCACCATCAATGAACAAAGTCATCAATCTGGCAAAGTTTCTCTCAGACCTCGGTTTCTCCCCTCGGTCTGCTGAAGATAAAATAAAACCAGGCGGTAACCATCTGAGAATTCATCAATAACTTTTATTTCATTCAACACGTCCTTTGAAAAACAGCGGATTCTACTTTAGTGGGTTTACTGAGGAAAAAGACTTCTAGTGTCTGAGTGAATACTACGACGGTACGATGAGGAACACAATCACAATAAAATATCGCTTCAGGTGTTTGTGAGGGGACGTCTGTCGTTCAAGTTGATTTATAGGAGTTAACAGGTGAATTAAGTGCGGGAGAAGTGCTGCTCCTGAGCCCAGTGTGTGTCGGTGCTTTAGTGTTGTTACAGATTAGCATTCGTATGGAGTCCAAACTGAGCCAAAACTCGAGACGTTAGAAGGAATAGTTCAAGATTTGGGAAAAATATTATAGCGTTAAGTAAGTATAATAGAACAACAATAATAATATGCCTTTGTTGTTGAGATGCATATCAATCTGCTGTCTGTGTGTTTGGAACAGAGTCAGGATGTAGTTAGCTTAGCTTAGCACAAATCGTTCCAGTTGTCATCCTAAACCCTCACACTGTGGTTTTACATTTCTGTTTGTGTAAAATACAAACGACAACTACAAAAATGAGGCATAAAGAACTTATTAGTGACCTGTTTTTAAACTTTTAAACTCTCAAGCTATGCTGAGCTAAATTAAGCTAAGCTAAGCTAACCCTGTCCTAACTACGTGCTAAACACAACCTGTAAATCAAACAGAACAGTTTGAAGGTGGATTTTTATCTCTTAAAATAAAGCTATGTTGGCAGTTTCCCCCTGCTTCTATTTTTCAAGCTAAGCTAGGCTAATCATGTCCAACTTCATACTGAACACACATGTAAATCAAATAGCTTTGGAGTTGTTTGAAAGTGGATTTTTGTCTCCTTATATAGAGCTTGGCTAGCAGTTTCTACCCGCTTCCAGTCTTCATGCTAAGCTACGCTAGGCTAAGCAAGTCCTGGCTCCAGTTCCACACAGACGTTACATTGATACCAATTCAAAATCTCATTCTGAGATACTTCTCCAAGATACTGAACTATTCCTTTAGCTAGGCTAGCAGTTTCCCCTGACTTTCAGTCTTTGTGCTAAGCTAGGCTAAACTGATCGATCGATACAAAACCAAAGAAATAAAACCAAATAGTCTCAAAGAAATAGCAAAAATAATACGAGATGTCCACATAACTTAGTAACATTAGCTTAATGTGTTTGGTAAAAACGTCTCAAGTAAAGGTCCACTTATTAACTTTGTCAGGAGTTTTAGCAGGTAGGGGACCTTGACATGAATTTTATTTTGTCAAACTACCGTTTCCAAGGTCAAGATTAAAGTTAATGTCAGATTGTGTTTGTGTTCCCTCAGAACAAGAGCTTCTCTTAATTTCATCCTTTATCATTAAATTCATTTAAGTTTAGTGATATTTTACGTATTTCTAATTATCAACAAAACCCACGTGCAGAGCCAAACAAACTGCTAACAAATAATGTCTAAATACAAATGTGGATTCATCCGCTGCTTAAAATAGTCCCCAGCAAAAACCCTACTTCCTGCGGTCACAGTAACAGTTGAAGAAAAAAAAAAATCACTGTGACCAGCTGTTTAAGGAAATTATTGAGCCTTAAAAAGAAAAATAAATAAACTTATATAACTGTGATTTGCCTCAATTTTAGTGTAATTTGTTGACAATTAGAAAAAAGTAGAACAACACTCCAAACTAGCTTTGTTTTTTTACACCTGTTTGGTCACTTATAATTAAACTCAAAATTTTCAGGCACTTTCTCCAAAGTTTGGGGGAAAATATAAGAAATTTAAAGCCTCAGAAACATCATAAAATCAGATTAACCAAATAACAAGGAATGCACTTAACGTCACAAACTGTTTTTAACAGTGGAACCAGTAAATCTTTTCCTGTAACTGAGATGTCTGACGAGACAGAAACAAGCGGGGCACCACGATATCCAAAGGTTTTAAAGAACAGACGCGTCTGTACAGAGTCAACGGCTAAAATAGCAAAAAAATTATAAGACACAGTTTTTGGAGTTTTTACAGTCGGATCTCGTCGTCTGGCACTGATTAGTTTCCTTACAGCTCCTTCACAGTATTGATCGCAGTGAAGTGTTTGCATAATCAATTAGTCGATCGTCCTGAATTGTCACAAATGCTTGAATACAAAATTAAATCAAGCTGCTTCTGTACACGGGCAAGTTCATTTTGTTTTTACACGAGCTGTACATGGATGAGTGCTGTCGATGAGTTCATGTGGTCGTATGGAAGCTCATCACCGCCGAGAAAAGAAAAAAGATAAAGTGTAGATAAATAAAAATACTCAAGTCACATTTATGATATGATAAATCAAAATTATGACATTTAAAGTCAGATTTAAGAATTATGAGTCAAAGCTTTTCAAATTAAAATGTTTGACTTGTGTCACAATTTGTGTCACAATTTTCAGTTCGACCAAGTCAACACCTTCAAATACAACTTTTTTTTACTTACTTCACTTTTTTAAGAATCAAATTATGAGTTATTAAAGTCAAAATATATATATATATATAAAAGATATTCTGACTTTTTAGCAAAAATTATGTGGTCAAAATAGTCAAAAGAATTATAAAAAAAATTGTGATAAATAAAAATCTGACTTTTTGTGGTTATGTAACACACATATTTAACTTTAGTCAAAATTTAGGATCAAGATTTAGGGTCAAACTTTAAGATACTTAAATTTTGTTATGTCAAAAGTCTGAAAACGTAAAGTATAAAAAGAAAATAACTTTAACTTTTTAAGTCACAATTGAGATTTGCGTGATCTTAAAAGATATAAAGTCAAAAATATAAAAAATTATGATAAACAAAAATACCAGCAAGTCAGAAAAATGATACGAACATAAAATTATGACTTTTGAAGTCACAATTTCGCCTTAATAGACCGAATCCCAATGTGTTTTTACAATAACTTCCGGGTAGAAAACCCCTGCGTCACGTATATTAAAAATGAAATCATCAGTATCAGTTCAAGTGTACTTTACATTTAGAATATTATATTTGTCTTTTCCGAACAGTAACTGAGGTCGTTATTAGGGATGCACCGATATGGATTTTTCAACCGATTTGATAACTGATAATTAGGCATATTTGTATTTTAAAAATAAGTGTATAACCTGTAGTTTATATCATCCGAGGATAAGAAAGGCAAAGATGTAGTGAGAAAATATGAATGATTAATTATTCCATAGGTCTGACCGAACCAAATCAAACTGACATCACTTGCTAACGCTAACTGCTAACAGTTCAGACTCTTCCATACCTACCAAAACTAGGCTGTGAAAAACAGGTAAATTTTCTAGGGTATTGTCGAATGGCCTACGCTTATCAGCTATGACTTTAATTAGCAGAATAATGCATATTATTAAAATGTCCCATTATCGTCCCGATATACATCGTGCACCCCTAGTCGTTACATCGAATCCACCAGAGTCCACCGACTAAAACGGTCAATTTACAAAGCAGAAGACTGCGTTGCTGGTCCATCACTGCCTCAACTGGTTAGTACATAAGGTAAAGCAGACGAAATATTCAGTTGTAGCGTACGCTCACACAGATATTGATTTTCTAGATGGATAGAACACGTTTTGCCTCGTCTACAGCAGGATATTGTTTAGCTCGTGTGCTTCAGTAGATTTGGTTTATCAAATTTGATAACAAAGGTCGCACCGCCATGTTTAACTATATAGCTTTAAATGTTACAGTTACGGCTTGCGACGAAAGTTTTACATTTCTTCACAATTGTAATGAATTGCCAGTTTTCTACCTGGAAGTGTTTGTTGTTGCTGACATGACGTCACTGTTATTCGGTCCGTAAGTCAAATTTGTGCGATACAAAATCAAAATTATGTGCCGTATATGAACTTTGATGTCGTGTCTCATACTTCTGACTCAATGAGTATTTTTACAATTTCTAACTCCTTTTTTTCATTTTTCCGGCAGAAATGATCTTCCATATTTAGTTTCCAGATGGGAATGAAGATTAAAAAAAAACCCAGACCTCGGAACTTTATTTACACTTTTTAACATCTTATTCTCTTATTTACATTTTGTTCCTCCATTTTAAGTCCATTTCCATCTGAAAAATATTCGTCATATTTCCAGGAAACAAAAATACTCCGTGGACTTCATCGGGTCTTCCATTTCAACACAAACTCATCATGAAGGGGCTGAAACGTGAGTATCTACATCCCATCAGGTCACAAATATAAAGAGTGGTTGAGATCATATTTCATGTTAAATTAAGATTTGAGGGAAAATTAAGTCTGTTTTGAACTAAACCGGGAAGGAAGAGGCAGATCGACTCGGGCTGTAAGAACGTTTCACTTCAAACATAAAATCCTCAACACATTAAAAAAAGAAAAGAACTCAATGCCACATTTTAATAAAAATAAAACAATTCAGCCCTTATTTTCTGTCCATTCTGTGGCAACATCCAAATAAACCTCAACTCTAGTTTTGAAATGTGGTTTCTTACGTGAAGGTTCGACTTCGAGTAAAGCTTCGTTTCAGGTGTTCAGATGGTTTTCAGGATAATTACCAAATGTTTCCCGGACAGGCCACGTCCTCTCCCACAGATCTGTGTTTACCTCTAAAAGCCCTTTCCACTTGACGCCACAAAACATCTCCACGTGTCTGATCATCAGTCGAGCTCCTTTAGTCCTCGTGGACAGCTCGTCTCATCGACGGCAGGAGGGATTTATCCGTCCGCCGAGCTTCTGTCCGCGTCCCAACTTTAGACAGATTTTGTTATGCGTTCACTTTTTAAGTGCAAAAGCAGCTCCTATGCTAAGGTCCTTTTTTTGTTGTTGTTGGTGTGAGTGGCGAGTGCGTCCACTTCCTGTGAGTGTCCTTTCAGTCCAACGCGAACTTCCAGTTTTATTTCCTACAGCTTGGCTCGCTGAAAGAACGCCTGCACAGACAGAGGAGGATTATCGATAAATCAAATATCAAAGCTGAGAATCAATCAATCTCTTTATTGATTATAGTAAATGCACTCGTACCTTAATGTAGTTTTTCAGGACTTTGATGTCCGGCTGCTGAAGCACTTGACAAAGCTCCTGTAATAAAGTTCATAACGTAAGAAACTGGAACCATCATTATTACTGCTGGCCTCTCCTGGTGGCTGGGGCCCTGAAAGCTTTCCCTTTTTACCCCCTTATCGGCGGCCATGTTTGTTCTGTACTGGAAATCAGCACTAATGTAAAGAGCACAAGTTAAATGAAGTTTCTATCCCAGTCTGATATCTGTCAGGTCAATATGACGCCCCCAAGCTGGAGCGCAAGGCGACGTCAGAAAGATAATTCACTGATTTTCCCCCGAGTGGTCTCATGTTTTACCTGTGAGATTTCAGGTGACACCTGCAGAGAGGGCAAATACTCCTGCTGCAAGAACTGGATGAACTCCGGCCCCTGAAAGAACAAATACAACTCAACAACTGGGAACAAACTCCTTCATATATCAAATAAATCTAAAGTAATACTTCAACATTATTCTACTTCATTTTCTCAGAACTGTTTTTACCCTTTTGAGATGAATCATTTTCAGCGTGAGCGCACACTCCGACAGCGTCTGAAACACAAACAAGAGACGTGAGAAACAAAATCAAAATCCTGTGTTTGTCGGCTGGACTCTGGCAGAGGAACTCACCAGGACTGTCTGAGCGTCCGAGAGGTCAAAGGTCGGTTTGAGAGGAGCCAGGAAACACGCAGGAACAATGTGTTTGTAGATGAAGTCAGGGAATCCCACCATGCCGTCTTTACCTCCTGCAGGTTTCATCAGAGGACAACAAAACGTAAAAACAAAGACACACTGACGGGGACAATAAAGTAAAATCATCGCAACCAGTTTGACTTCTCACCCCACAGCTCCACCAGTTTGGAGAGGATGATGAAGCAGGTTTTCTGCGCGATGGGATCGGGGAAGTCCACGGCTCCCTGGATGATGGTGAACACAACTCGCTCGATGTTTTCTGCTCCTGAAAAACAAGAACGAAACGCTCACTCAACACGACATCAAATAACTTCCAACTGTGGCGAGAATGTTGACGATCAGTTAAATTAATCTGCAGAGGAAACAGAGTGTCTACAGGTGTCAGACACTTAAATCCAATGCTTTTTAAGATCATTTTAAACCAGATTTAAGACTGATTTTTGACAAATCTTTTTCTTAATCAAGCACTGCAATTTTAGTATAAAGGTAAATAATATATACACAAGTGGCCTCGTGAGGATGTAGCTTTACTGTAGGAATATGGTTATTAGAGTGAGTTAGGCCAACAGGTCAGTGCAGGTATAAAGCAAAGAGACAGTATTAGGTTTCAGTGAAATGAGGACTTTCACACAGAAGAGCTCGACTCATTTGACAAAAACAAGTTAAAAGATGGATGAATAAAATTAGATACTATGTAAGATGTGATTAAGGGCCTGTCCCATTTCTACCCCTTCAATCTTCCACTTGGTATTGAGTGCCTTCGTTTGTGAGATAACCCTTGATGAGGGAAGTGAGAAATATTAGGGTGGAGATCTTTCCCTAAGAAATGAGACACCACTTCATGCAAATCGTCACGCATAGTAGCGACGCAATGAAAATGCCGGCTCCAGCGCTTGTGTTGTGGCATGTGCTATGTTCATTCTTCTCCGTCTGATGAATCAACAGAGAAGAAATGCTGAAAACAGGAGGCGCCTACGATGTCTTCTAGTTCTGATAGATTTTGTTTGGGTAACCCCCAGTTTCCACCAGATGCATGTTGGTTGCGTCTGCGCTCCGGCACGGCAGCGGAGCCGATAGGATTCAATTCTAGTCAGTGTGTGTGTTTCCGCCGGCTGCGGCTGTGCTGCGCTCCAGCGCTCTGGAGCCCTCCGCAACAGACACGCAGGGCTTCTATTTTTGCCAGACGCCAGAGCACAACACAGCAATTCAGCACAGAGCAGATCGTGCGGGGCAGGAAGTCGTGCACAGAAATAAAATAAAACACCCGATTAATTTTCAAAATAAAATACACAGTGTTCACGGCGGATCATGTTTCCCTGCACTACACCTTGAAAACTACATAATGGGCGGAGGCAGGCCTGAAGTCAACAGGTCAGAGGTTTTCAGACGTCATTTCACCCCGTTGACACCATGGATGAGGAGATGTTAATCATGGCGGTGCACCCAGATGTCTTCCGGCGGAGCTGCACCGCTCCGCACAGCAAACGCAGCCGGTGGGTGTTGACAGACGGCGGAGCACGCAGCGGATAACCAGCACTGCCGTTCCGCAACGGACACGCATGCAGTGGAAATCCAGCGTAAGTCGATATTTTGACGCTGTGTTCAACCGAGTTGCTGATGAGTTTACGCTAGTCCAACCATCTGTTGTTTGTATAGCTTACATTCCGATCGTACAGTAACCAATTGTTTTCCAAAACTTGCCGAAGTTGCTGACTTTGCAAGGTGTTCTGGGAAATATCATCTTCCACTTCATTGAAAGTGTGGCTCGGGGCTCCTTTGGAATCTAGTGCGGGTTTTAAGTGTTGGAAACACTCAAACTACCTCAATTCTGTTTTGGAACACCACTAGCCTAAACGTGAACGTGCACAACCAAGTGCAAGTGGGTATTTCTAGGTGAAGTGTGGGTATTGGGACAGGCCCTAAGACCTCACAAATTCAAAACTGAGACTTTTTAAAAGCTTTTAAGGCCTAAAATTTATAAAAAAAAATAATAATAATTTTGAAACTTTAAGAACCTTTAAAAAAATTCACATCTTCGTCGTGGGTGCTCAGGTCGTTGAGGCGCAGGTTGAGCAGGTCTAGACTTCATTTCAAAATCTGCATAATTCTAAGTTACAGTGGACTAATATTCTGATGGTAATAACAGAAATTAAATCGTGAACAGTTTTCTGATACCTTATGAAATCCTCATCTTCCCTTTCTCTCTGAGAGTTAGATGCTGTCTGTACAGCTGGTTGGCTTAGCATGGCATAAAGACTAGAACATGACTCGATCGCCTGGTGCAAAATGCAAAATGTAAAATGCTACATCTGGCTAGTAAATCTAGCCAGTCACTTGCCTGATCAGGTAAGTCGTAAAAAAAGGATGAAACACATTGTATTTTCCCGAGCTGATGATAGAAGTGGCTTAGGAGTGGGGCATGTTGCTTCTTTCTCATCTTTGTCGAGAGTTGCACATGCACAGTACTGATAAGGCACTTGTGAGAAGATGGCGGCAGGTAAAGACAAAGTTTATGAGCTGAAAGGCAAGCGAGCGTTTTCAGTGTAGATGGGTGGAGTTAGAGGATGTGGACAAGACTGTGACAATGTATGGTGCAGTTTGCTGTGCGTTTGAGAACAAGGCGGATAAAACGGGGTCATTTTTCAAAGATAAGTCAAGTTTCATACATTAACTTTAGTCTTTGTGGTTATTTAATAACCGCTTATGAATAAAACAATAGGTATAGAAGCAAGTGGAAACTGACTTCAGCTAGCCCGACTCTGTCCGAGGCAAACAACATCCACCTATTTTCTTTAACTATAAACGTTAAAATGTTATTTTGTTTTTTTTAAATGGACACCAGAAGTTCTGCAGTTTCAGCTCCACGTTAAGAGCAGACAATAAACCTCAGATCACCACAAACAAACACTCAAGTGATTGGAATATAACTCACCCTGATTGGCCATGACCTCGTTCATCCCACTTCCTGTGATGGTCTGGATGAAGGCGAAGTAGCTCCTCCTCAGCATCTGTTTCTCCAGAGCTGCCGCCTGGTCGTTTTCCTCCGCCGGCCGGGCCAAGACCTCAAAGATGGCGACCACAAGCGGCATGAAGACCTGCTGCAGGAAGGGGGACACCTGCCGCTGCCGTGGCAACGGGACAAAAGGCTTGTTAAATCACCCTGCGGCCTCACAGCTGGTTATCAGATTATAAACTTGTAACTGTTTCTGCGGTGATTCTTGTGAGTACCTTGAACTTGGCGGTGATCTGGCTGATGAGCGGGATGAACTCCTGCAGGTCTTTGGCCTCGCAGTCCTTCAGCATGTGCTCCGAGGCGGCGGGAATAAAGGGCAGCACCTCCTCCTCCATACAGATGATCATTCGGTGCAGGAAGGAGCGGACGGAGCTGCGCAGCGTCCCCCGCTGGACGGGGCAGCTGAGTGCAGGCAGGAAGGTCTGCAGACAGTCTCTGTAGACCTCGGTGCAGCCGCACTGCTTCACCGTCTGCTTGTTGCTGAACGCCTTGCTGGTGCGACTGCAGACAGAGAGGAGAGTTCAGACACTGATGTAAATGATCTGCTTTCAGCAAATTAATTGTGAGGACTGCAAACCTTCAGGTGCTGCAGAGACACATTGTGGTAAAGATCTGAGTGATCAGTTAAAATGTCTGGATCAGATCTGTATCCTCACCTGGCGAACCCGACAGCGTGGCTCAGACAGTCAGCGAGGGCGGCCTGCCTCTCCTCCTCCGTCTCCTGCGACAGTTTGGCGAGCAGCAGGCGGAAAGCGTCCATCAGCGGCAGCAGCAGGCCCCTCATCAGCGCCTGCTTCCTCTCCACCGGACTCTCTCCGTTCACGATCAGGACGCCCGCCGTCTCAAACATGAACAGCTGGTCATCGCTGGTCAGCAGCGCTGGGAAGCCATTTTCCTGGACGGACGGGGAAACACATCGATGCTGCAGATAGGACGAACAGCACTCAGTGGATGAATCAGTGGTGACATGTTGATACTTACAGGAGGAGCGAGCTCCAGCAGGTCCTGGATCCTGGTCAGGATGTCCTCAATGAAGGCATTCATGTGTTTACTGTTGACACAGAACATCACTGACGTCAAGACCAGAAGAGTCAGGAAAACAACTAAATCATCTCAATGGATCCTTCACTGCTGTCAACAAATGTTTCTGTCGCATTTGGCTCACTAAAGAAAGATTATGATTGTATCTTGTCTTTATTACACAAAATCTAGCAAGATTAATAATAACTCAGAGTGAACAACTTACAGTCTTCTTCACACAAACCTATCTTGTACGATAAAGACACTACGTCATTTTCTTTTGCTCACAGGAAATTTGAACATCAAGATAAACCTGGGTTGTTATCCTGTGCGCATTAGTTACCAGCTCGCTCACAAAAGACATCTTATTATTAATATATCCTGTTATTTTGTGCCCAAAGGTTATTATGTTGTTCACACAAGATATCTTGGCATCAGGATATCAAATTATTATTTTGTTTTCATGCAGTTATTATCTTGTGTGCACAAGACTGTTTTGGGGCTTCATACAGCAGCTGTGCAGTTTATACACATTTGTTGAAGATGATCTTGTTGAAACTCTAAAAATGACCGTAACAAAATGCTTAGTATGTGTCTCAAACATTAGACCTGGTTTTATTGTGGCGTGATTAGCAGCCCTGCACTGTCTCTACATGCATGTCTTGATTCAACATCCTCGTTAGCACAGTCCATTTCTTTGCTATTTATTCTCTCTCCCTATTTTATGGTGTCATTTTTATTTACGTTATCGCTCATTAAAATTTTTATTTTAATCAAAATTTAATTTGAACCCCCCATATTGCTTTTATAAACCGATAAAAAGAGAATTACAAAATAAGAAAAATTACCATAAAATTGAATCAACACTTTTGATAATCTTTAAAAATCCAAACTACAGCTGTGCATAGTCCCTTCAGGATTTTGCTGTCTTTTTTGGGATTGTTGTGCCCAAAAATGTCTGATGTCACCGTTTCTTTTCTAACGCATGCTGCTCTGTATTTAGGCATGATTTGGTTTTTTTCTTGCAATGCATCTGCAAGAGCCTGTGAAAACTGCACAAATAGTTGTTTGTTTGGTGTCATTCATTGCAAACCGAAGGCAACTTGTTCCAGTATGAATGAAATTGCAATGTTCTGAGTTCGTGATTTAAACATATTTAATCTAACTCACCTTGATTCTTTCGGCATGTGCACTCTATATGCAACAGCCTCCATCATAGTGTTTTGTCAACTGATGACTTTTGTTTGTGTTCCACCACAGCGTTGCACACAGTGCAAAACAGTTCACGCCCACTTTCGTGCAGAACATCAGGGAACTGCCTTGCTCGACCTCTAGCAGTAACTTTTGCATATGTGAGGCGTTTGTGTCGTACATGTCTGCATCTTCACAACCAGAAAAACAGGAAGTGAGTTTGGGGGACTGCTATGACTGGAGAAACTCCCGGGAAACTACAGTGACTGGTCATACTTACTGAAAAGTTGTGGTGATTGGACAAAATTGGAATTTCATTCATTCATTTTCTACGACTAATTATCCTGTTTGGGGTCACAGGGGGGCTGGAGCGCATCCCAGCTGACACTGGGTGAGAGGCAGGGTTCACCCTGGACAGGTCACCAGACTATCACAGGGCTCAGACTTTAGGCCCGTTTCCACCGCAGGAACTTCGGGGTAATTTTACGGGGCCGGGGCCGTTGGTGTGTGTCTCCACCGCAGGAACCACCCCCCAAGGACGGAGTAGGTACTCAGAACGGCCCCGAGAAACTCCTGGCTGGGGCTTGGGGATTACTTGGTGCTGATTGGATATACTCAAGGAGGGATGTGACATTTTGTAATTACTATGGTTATCGTAGATTAGCTGGGCTAACCATTAGCAGTTAGCCGTTAGTGGTGTCTGTAATAACTCAATAAGTCAATAAATGGCCCGTGAAAAAAAATATTTTTTCCAGCGGATATCTTAGTTACAACATGATTGAGCTAGCAAAGCAGTTTTGTGTTGCTATGTGTGGTATTTATTCAGTTTTAGGAAATCACGATGTCTAGAAAGCATCAGCTGACAGGGACAGCTAACAGCAGCAGCAAAGCTAACATCAGGACGTCATCTGTTAAAAGCCTCCCGTTGTTGGATACGACATCAAACTACTCCAGTTAGCTCAATCATGTTGTAACTAAGACATCCGCTGGGAAAAATAGGTTTTTCACGGACCGTTTCTTGAGTTATTGAGTTATTACAGACACCGCTAACGGCTAACGTCGCCCCGGTCAAAATGGTCGCACAACAATTACTTTCACATCCAGAGCCCGTTAACTTTACAGGAACCTTCCTCCTACTCCGCTCTCTCAGTGGAGACACGGCGGTTGAGAGGGCCGAGCGAGAGGACGTTCCTGTAAAGTTCTTGCCCCCAAATAGTACCGGGAACTTCTTCAGTGGAAATGGGCCTCTAGAGACAGACAAACATTCACACTCACAGTCACAGTCACACCACT
This sequence comes from Epinephelus fuscoguttatus, assembly GCF_011397635.1. Classification (NCBI taxonomy): domain Eukaryota; kingdom Metazoa; phylum Chordata; class Actinopteri; order Perciformes; family Serranidae; genus Epinephelus; species Epinephelus fuscoguttatus. Next base: position 3,894,698 of record NC_064773.1, read on the forward strand.
TAGTGAGTGTGAGACGACTGAAGCTGGACTCACTGCAAAGTCTTGATGAATCTGGAGAAGAGGTAGGCCACTCTGCTGCGGACCTTTGGGCTGTTGTGTCTCAGTCCTCGTTGGTCCAGAAACGCCATCTGACAGTGAACACAACACAGCTTTACATGTGTTCAGTCACACACAGGTGACAGTTACTCTCACAGCACACCTGGAGTCACTCACCAGAACATTGGGGATGTGTTGAGGCTCCACGATGAAGAACTTATCGTATCGGACGACTGTTTCGAAAAACTCCAGAGAGACGGAGCTGTGCTGGTAGCTGCTCACGCCGCAGGACACCAGCTGAGGATCCAATAAGACAAAACATTTGTTACGGTTTAGTTTTGGCCAAATAGGATCTCATAATGTAGTAATGTGCAGCTGATAATGAACAGAACATGAATTAATGAGGGATGTGACTGACCGTCCTCATCATGTCCTGCAGGGCGCTCGTCTTCGCCGTGTCTCCGGAGAAATGAGCACCGTGAGATGCAGGCAGGGCTTCACCCAGCATGTACAGCAGCCTGATGGCCACCTCCACCTCCATGAACGGAGCCGTCTGCCAGTTCCTGACACACAAAACACCACATTCTTTACCCGCTGGCAACTCTTCTTCCCTTTTAATGAACGAATGAATAGAAGCGTGCTCTCACTGCATGGTGTTGGTGAAGACCCGCCGTACGGCCTCCAGCAGCAGCTCAGGAGACACCTGAGCCAGGCGGTCCAGCAGCATCTTCAGCTGCTTCCTGTACTCCACGAACATCGCCTCGTCTTCGCCCTGACAAACACAATCACAAGATCTGCTGCTGTTTTCATGTCCTCAGAGAAAAACGGACGACAGTCAGCTGCTGAGAATAAAACTCACCTCGTTTTCAAAGTTGTACTCGTCGTCATATGTCAGTTTCTTCATGACGGCCAGCATGACCGCCTGAGACGGAACAGACAGGAGGATTAATTATTCTAAACCTCAAACAGACGATTAACTATCTGACAGCATCGTTTATAATCGAAGACTCACCTCAACGTTTGCTTTCTGCTGGTCGGTCAGCTGGGGGAGCTACGAAAACAAAACAAAACACATGTGTTAAACATATTTTTACAAACAACAACAATAACTATTTCAAATATAACTCACAGAGAGCTCAATCTCAGATGACTGGACTAACTAAGGGTGAGTAACACTGCCTCCTCACCTGTTTGAGGACGTGCAGGTATTCGTAGCAGAAGCCGACGATGTTGGCCGAGATGTCGTCGTCCTCGTGCACCAGCAGCTGCAGCAGCAGCGGCACTTTGTTCTCTATGGCCTGCAGCGTCTCCGCGCCGTCCTTCACGTTACCGGACTTGATCAGTTTGGTCCAGCTGAGCACCAGACTCTGACCCATCCCGTTCACCAGCCGCGAGAACTTGGCCAGGAAGTCCACGTCCTCCTCCTGACGGGACGGGAAGAGGGAAATAAGCGGCATCAGGAAACGCATGTGACCTCTGGGTGTGAACGTAAACATGTGGCTCTAAAGTAAACCTGGACTCCTTCTGTCTCTACAAACACAAACTACAAACTACAAAAACTGTTGTATGAAATCACGCTCCTTTTCACATTATGATGAGATATCATCATGTCATTCCTCATTATTACACAACACTACTTCTCTAGTCTTCATGTCACAACCAATATTTGAAATAAAGCAGCGCTCTGACAGGTCGAACCTGTTCCACATTGAAGAATCCAGCAGACTGCAGGACTTGGCACAGAGACTCCACCAGCTTGGTTTTATCCACAGGGTCCATCCCTTTGTTGACTATTTCATACAGGCAGTCACAGGCCTCCTCTCTGAGCTCCTCCACTGACATCTGACTCAGCAGTAGATTCACAAATCTGAGAACACAGAAAACACCACATGATCACCAATAAAAAACTGTAACCTGATGTCAGTCAGTCGTTTGTACAGAGAGATTAAATGACAAGTGAAACATGAGAAACACACATGAAACACCAGAATTTAGTTTCCACAGTCGGGCTGTAACACTGTGTGTTTCTGCCTGACTTTATTCACATGACTTCAGTGTGCAACTTTCTTGTTCCGACTTTGGTATACATCTTATATGCTACTGACTCTGTGCAACCTTCTTACACAACCTTCTTTATGCGACTTTATTACTCAGTTTTATTTATGCACCTCTTTGTTTCCTTTATGCAACTTTTTTATTCAATTTTAGTGCACAACTGTATTTATGCAAACTAATTACACAACTTTCTTTATGTATCTTTTTAGTGCACAACTTTCTTCGTTAGACTTTAGTACGCAACTGTTTTTATGCACCCATTTGGTGCGTAACTTTGTGTGACTTTGGAATGCATCTTTAATGCTACTTCCTTTGTGCAACTTCCTTACGCAACCTTCTTCGTAAGACTACAGTATACCACTTTCTTTATGCACCCATTTGGTGCAACTTTCTTTATGTGACTATGTTATGCATTTCTTATGCTACTTCCTTTGTGCAGCTTTCTTTATACGACTTTAGTGCGCAACTTTCTTTATGCACTTGTTTGGTGCACAACTTCCTTAATGTGACGTTGGTATGCAACTTCCTTTTTGCACCTTTTTAGTGTGCAGCATTCTTGATGAGACTATAGTGTGCAACTGTCTTTATACGACTTTATTACTCAGTTTTCTTTATACAACTCTATGGTGCGCAAGTTTCTTTATGCAACTTTTGTACACAAGTATCTTTATGTGATTTTAGTACGTTATTTTCTTTGTCCGACTTCGGTACTCTACTTTCTTTTTGCGACTACAGTGTGCAACTTTCTATATGCCACTTAATTACTCAACTTTCTATAGGTGCCTCTTGTGTGCAACTTTCTTTGTGTGATTTCTGTATCAAAGTTTCTTTGAACGACTTTGATTCACATCTTTTAGGCTACTTCCTTTGTGCAACTTTCTTAAAGTAGCTTTAGTACGCTCCTTTCTTCATGTAACTTCATGAAATGATTTAAGTGTAAAATTGTCTTAATAAAAAGTATTTCATACATTGTTACACCTCCACTGGACAAATACAGAAAATCTAGTGTTTCAAAAATGGCCACTGATGCTAGTGGATCTGTTGGGACCATGAAAATGATTTTTCTATCAATCAGGAAGATAATCAACAATCACTTGAATAAATCTTGTGTTGCTGTGTCTGTTTATTCAAATCAACCCCCACAGTTTGTTTCTTGTGTTTCTGACTGAGGTGACTGACCGGTCGTTGGCGATGAGGTTAAGGTCGATCCATGACACGAACGCTCCGACCACCTCCAGACACTGACAGGTGAGCTCTGGGTGGGAGTGCTGGTAGGTCTGCAGGATCTGGAACCAGGACTCCACCAGGCTGGGGATGCACTGCTCCCGCATGCGGTCTTTGATCAAGGTGTTTCTACGAGTCTCCTGACGGAAAGATTCGGTACGATTAATCAGAAGAGTCTCTCAGCTTAAATTACAACATCTACAAGTATTCAGAGAACATCTTACGTCAGGTAAGTGGAGGATGTCTCTGTCCACCACCTCAGCATCGATGGCCATGAGTGTCCTCAGGTAGATGTCGACACCGTGAGGGTTCAGACCCACCAGGGACAGGATGTCGAAGAAGAATTTGGGCCACAGAGTCAGATACTCCATGACGAAGGTGAGGGCGAAGACCTGGGCGGCCTTGTTCCTGATGAATGGCTTCTCAGGTTGGGCGTTCATCAGCTGCAGTCAACAAAAAGGGACAGAAACACGTCAAAAGCTGGCAGGAGATTCTCATTTTGAGGTATCTTACAAATAATATATTTTTATTCAGTTACATTTATTTGGTACAACATTACAGAAGTTTGTAACTGCATATTTGATCATTTCTTTAAAATATATATAATCTTGGTAATGGAAATAAGTATTTTCCACCACATCGTGTCGTGTCGTACCTGACACTGGAGCCACTTCATCAGAGTCTCTCTGATGAGCTGCTGCTGAACTGCACTCAGTCCAGCATGTCTGCAAAAAACAAAGGATAGTAAGAATGTTGAGATTATTCAGATAAATCACACACGTTTCTGCAGAACAGATCATGAACCAGAGCTTCTTCCTCCTCCTCCTCCTCCTCACCTGAACTTGATCTGATGTTCCAAAACTTGGAAGCAGAAGAACTTCACATGGTCATCACTGAAATAATACACAGATGAAATAGTTTTAACACATCTGAAACTGTACGAGAGTAAAATCATTCTGTATCGAAGCAGCAAGAATGATTTCAGCTTTACGTATGAATTATAAAGCCTGTGTCGTGGATGTGACACTCACTTGTAAATCCCTTTAGCGAGGGCCTCTGCACAAACCTCCCAGGCGTCCTGAGACTCCTTCAGCTGCTCAAAGTATGCCATGGCCTGAACAAACACACACATCAATAAAACACAGTCATTTCCCTGTCAAACCATCATTATATAATCTCTATAATTGCATCAACATTCATCTGCGCACACTGTGATGACACACAGCTGGTTGAATATCAGCAAAGTTTCCCTGCTTCCCTTCACTGGTTCCTGTGCAGCAGGGTCGGTCTTTGTTTCACTGTTATAATCACTACAAAGCAAAAGCAGCATGTGTATACATTCAGTAGGCTATATCTTCAGTAGCTAGCTAGCTAACCCTACACTTTTCAGGGTTTGATTTTGGTTTTGGAACAGGGAAGAAACGTATATCTTTTTCCAACCTCTCCAGGTAACGAGTGTCATTAATACACGACGTGCCCCAGGCACAACATTTAGCTCCAAATCCACAAAACCAGCCTGAAAATGAAGGAAATCTGAAATGATGGAGCACAGCTGTGTTGTTGTCGGACCCTGGTCTGAGCCGGCCTGATGCTACGTTATGATTGGCCAGCCTGCCTCTGGGGGCGGGACTTAGCCGAGGGTCAATTCCATCCAGTTGCTTCAGTTTAAGGCTCTGTTCATACGGTTCTGTATATTTCTGAAAACGGTGATCTATCTTTGCGTTTTTCCTTGAAGAAAACGGAGATTTTCAAAAACGGCTTCCAAAGTTAAAGTTTTTAAAAATATCCGTTTCTATGGAGATGTGTAAACAGGATAGACACAGTTTTTGGAAAACGATGACGTTGCAACCCAGTTCGCGCATGCCCATTAGGCGCCCGGGACCCACAACGACAATGGCGGATATGTGCCGGGTTGTTTACGTTTTGTTAGCACTTTTGGGACGACTTACAAGCTTACAAATTAACTTAGCACTGCTGCATCAACATCACCGCTACATCGGCGCACAAAGATGTCTGCTGTGCCAAATATTAGTAAGTGCTAACTATGCTACATAAGGCTAAAATGTAGTTTATGGTTGCTTTTTATCACTAGCGCCATATGGCGTATCACCACCTACTGGCCTGGCATGCTAATTGCAGCAAAAAGTTGCCGTTTCTGTGTTTTCGTGTAAACAGGGATATCGTTTTCACAACTGATCGTGTAAACCCAGAATCTTTTTTTAGACGGGATAAATAAAAAGGCTTTTTTTTTGTATCGGTATCTGTGTAAACAAAGCCTCAGACACAGAAACTGAAAACACCTGTGTAGGTGTGCAGGACCTTTAATGTCACTAACAGCAACACCTGGGATTTTCCCACTGTGACAAGTCAAACTGGCTTCAGTGAAAAAGGCTTTCACACTCAGCTCTGTCTGGATGTAAAGTGAAAACTGAACTTTTCCCCTCCTTTAAAACAAAAACAACTTTAATTTTAGTTCCTCAGTTGACAGGAAAAAGCAATGATTTAAAACACTCAAACAAACACGCCTGGGGATGAAGTCAACGATATGTCAAATACTGGAGTAGAACATTCTGAGTATGTGTAGTAACTTGTTTTCTTTTGGTGGCAGAAAAACACAAACAATCAGCGTTACCACAGGTCTGAGAGCAAAACCGAAAAACTATGACGCAGTTGTTACATCACTTCAAACAACAGCAGCTAATTATTTAAATATAGTTATCTTTATTAATTTAACACCTTACTGTCCACCATTGTTGTAGTTTGAATTTGTAGTTTGTAGTGAAAACAGACCAAAACTTAGAGAACTTCCAGAGAACTACCATCTATGACCAGATTAACCCTTTCGTGGGCCCCTGCTGGCCCTCAGCCTGTGGCTCACTGCTTCAACACAAAGAAATCCAAACAGTGTAATGCAGCAGCGTCCTACCCTCTGCCTGTAGCGGGCGTCGGCGTTCGGGTTGAGCCCCAGCAGGGCCTGCTCGTCCATGATTGCAGCGACAGACTGGCAGGCCATTCGTGGGTTAGCTTTCCTCCAAGGCTGGTTCTCTGCTCTCTGCTGCTGGCAGACAGATTTCTCTCATCTGGGAACAAGACAGGGAAAAAACGGAGGTGAAATATACCGAGAGCATTCATCTCTGCTACGTCTGCTATGCTATATATCATGACAACACAATAATAATTTATCCACAGAGTCTATTTTTCTACCTGTTATGTAACAGCAGGTTTTAATTTCAACCATGTTTTAATAATCCCACAGATGTTTACAGTTTCCTTGAATCTGTCTGAATGAGAAAATGTTAGTCAGGGGTAGAGCTGGGGAATTAATCCAGCTTTATTTTCACTATGATTTTGGCTTCCAGCGATTATGAAAACAAGATAATTGAGATTAATAAACAATTATTGCATCCCATTCTCTTCTGCGACGGTGCTTTCTCTTCCAGTGCACCCCTTTCCGTCCTAAAAGCCCAAACTGACTCTGCACAAGGCTGCATCATGTTTAGTTCACCTCAAACAAAAATAATGAAAAAAAAAAGAAACCTTTTACCAGAGTAATTTTGTTTAATTATCGTATAATTGTGACTGTGTTTTTGCTGTAATCAAGCCGTCCTAGTCGGGGGTGAAACTAGCATGCAGTCTATGAAAATGTTGGATTTAAATGCTGGTTTCACCCCGAACACACGACTTCATTTAACAGCAGGAGAGCAGACACCTGCAGAATCACAACACCACCACTGAAAGTGTAATTCACAGATGAAGAACAGTGACGTGACATCTCATCTGAGGTTTTCAAACTAGGGGAGCATTATGTGGTCGAATTAATACCTCAGTTTGTGTATTAACATTACTTCACATCAGTATCTCTAAAAGACAAATACTCAACAATGTCTGAAAAACAGAAAATCATTCAGCAGCACTTCCCGCTGTTCTGAGAGTATTTCAAAAATCCTCAAAAAATCTGCTTCTCACCCCGAGACAAAACACATTTTTAACCCGTTTCTCAAGTTTGGGACCGTTTCCCCTCCAGGTAACCTCCACCCGACAGTTTAACAGTCAAAACCTGATGGAAAGGTTAAAAATATATTTCATCGTTCAGTAAACAGAACATTATTTAACCCAGATGGTTAGAGGAGCCTTTGAGGAATCTGAAAATATCTTCAGAGCAGCTGTACGGTGGGTTTAACTTCCCACGAGATGTTTTAAAGACTGCCACAAAAACTAACGCTTTGCTGTGTGACTTAATGCATGACAGGCTAATTCAACATGGTACTAGTGCTGAATAAAGACCAACATTTGCTTACAGTTATTCAAAGAAGAGTGTGATAAACAGTGGTGGAATGTAACTACGTACATTTACTCAAGTACTTCGCTTAAGTACAAAGTCAAGGCTGAGTATTTTGCCTTGATGCTACTTTAAACTTCTACACCCCGACACCTCAGAGGGAAATATTGTACATTTTCAGAAATTGAAAATCAAATACTAATTTCTGTTTTTACAGTTAGTGTCTGTGATATATGTCGTAATTTTGGTGATTTTTAAATAAAAAATGCATGTTTTCTTTTTAACTGACAACATTTCAAAACTTTTCAAGGACCCTTGATGACAAATGTGTCTCTTGTGCCACTTGCCGGGCGATTTTCAAACTCAACTCAAACACAGGCTGGTTTCAGGTAGTCGGCGTACATGAAGAGAGAGACGGAGTGTGGTGGGAAAATCAAGAAACACAGGTGATGGTGAGCAAAACATAACAAATCGATGCATATGTTACATGAGATGGAAGACTATCCATGAAAGATTACTGTACTAACTTCAGTACACATAAAAAACGTTTCCATGACTTTCAGTACAGGTGGGAATCACCAGAGGATCCACGATACAATATTAACACAATACTTGAGTCACGATACGATATTACTGTGATTTTAAATGTGTTGCGATATGCTGAGTACTGTTGTGATAAATTATATTGCGATTTATTACCTTTTTCCAACTGTAAATTATGTCCCCAAACATGAACTTTGTCAACATCTGTTTTATCTAATAAGATAAAAGTTTTAACTTTGTTCATCTCACTTCAGCCATTTTTTTTTTGTAGCAGCAAACTGTGTCTAGTGGACTGATAAAGCGACTGATGATATTATTCTAGTTGGCTACCTAAAGTTTAATTTGTGGTTGTAATATTAAAGGAGCTGTATGTAAGAAATCTAAAGCAAATAGTCGTAAAATCCTCCTAATACGTCACAGAGACTAAGGAATAATGTTCATATAACATACTGATCTCACCGACAACAATAGTACAGCCAGAATATTCCCATTTAAAAAATGTTTTTACGGTCTGCAAATCATGTTTATGTTTTGAATTTGTGTTTTGGCCTGTTGCGCCACCCACCGCCGTCTACCAGTCACACAGTCAGTAGAGTCTCAGCATCCGGGTTGCCAGTAGTTACGACTGAGCTTCAATGGCTGACGGTGCGAATAAACCCAAACGACCTCGTTATCATTCCCAAAAATGCCAAGACAAAACTCGAGGCAAAGCGAGGGTCTATTTAGGAGATGCTTTTGAACGGTGGAGACGGTTGAAAGCGGAGAAGAATTTGCTTTAGCCAAAGTTGGCTAACTAGCATCATAGCTAGACGGGGATGGACATTTCAAATACTTTTAACTGTTATTCATTTTTGATCATACATTGTAGCCCATGTGCAGGTGGGTCATCGACCCGACTGATTTTTTTTTTTTTGAGAAACAAACATTAGCAGTACGGCAAGCAGCATTAGCAGTGTCCCGGTACATAGCATTAGCAGCTGGCTCCTCCTCAGCTGTATCCCGGCAGCAGCGTTAGCAGCAGAGAAGCCGGACTTGCTCAAACGGTCCGCTGGAAAACCAAAGATCAAGGATACGATACGATATTGCCACACAAAAATATCGCGATACTAAGCTGTATCAAATTTTTTCCCCCTCACCCCTAACTTTCAGAGATTTTTACTAATTCCATGACCAGCTCAGTGGCCTAGTGGTAGAGTGTCTGCCCTGAGACTGGGAGGTCGTGGGTTCGATCCCCGGCCGGGTCATACCAAAGACTATAAAAATGGGACCCATTGCCTCCCTGCTTGGCACTCAGCGTCAGGGGTTGGAATTGGGGGGTTAGATCACCACATGATTCACCGCTCCCTCAGGGGATGCGGAGAACAAATTTCACACACTCAGGTGTGAAACTTACTTTAACTTTTTTCCAGGCCTGAAAAATGTGATTGTAAAATTTCATGACTTTTCCTGGTTTTACATGACTGTGGGAACCCTGGCTGTAAAATAAATACATAATATAACAGCTTAAATGTGCATACCTCCCCTAATCCCAAATTAAAAACATAAGTCGCTCGCCAATGCTTAAAAGACTATATGACAGGGCACTCGGTGGCTTAGGAGGTAGAGGAGGCGTCCCTATACGGAGGCAATGTCCTTGCCGCAGCGACCGTGGTTCGATTCCAGCCTGTGGCCCTTAACTGCATGTCATCACCTCTTTTTCTCCCCCCTTTATGCTTAGACTGTCCCATCTAATAAAAGCAAAAAGCCAAAATATATCTATAAAATATATTAATATATGTACGAGACACGCCTTTCTCACCTGTGTGCACACATCTTGATTTCTCCACAACTGTCTTTCAGACTTTTTACACACACTTCAATTATAAAAACTGGGTAACATTTAAATTATAATGTGGTATTTGTTCAAACCCCCAAAACCCGTCTATTTAGATTCCTTTAAAGGCCTTGGGTCAAAAATAATTCTATATTTCTGAGGCAGTTTTCATACCATAAACTTATATTGCTGTATCCCTTGTAAGGTTTTGAATGCAGGACTTTTATTTGTACTGGAGTATTTCCACAGTGTGGTACTTCAGTTCAGGCTCTACATACTTCTGGAGATAAGTCAGTGAAGTGTCAGGTGGACAACATGGCTGCTGTGACCTGGTTGTGTGACACAAAGTGTCATCCAGGTGAGCTGACTGACATGGATGGAGTGAGTTGGCACTGGTTTGTGTTGGTGCCACAAATGCCTCCAACATGACGAGTCACCACTGACAGCTGCTGTTTCCTTTCACCTGCATCACAGTGCGTGTGAACAGAGGATGGAGAGGAGGAAGAAAACATCCTGACAGCTCATCTTCATCCCATGATGCAACACAGCGTCAATACTTGGAGCCTCCATGTCACATTTATCACGTGAACAGCATTGATAAAAACACACGAGCTGAACATTTAAGCGGTTAAATGGCGACATGTATGACCTGGGCTGTGGGTGACAGTCCGACCACTCCTCAAAAAGTTCCCACCGCAGTGCTACATGCTAACAACTTCACTCCCATACAAAATAGCTGACTGCTGCTAACTCAAGCTAGCGTTAGCATGCTAGCTCCTGAGCTCGCCTGCCTGCTGATGTAATCCTGACACTTTAACAAGCGTTAAAACCAAAGTCAACACCGGGAAGCGTTCACCAACCTTCACACGGACAGTGTGGGATAAATAAAAGCAGTTAAAACGTGTTTTTTCTTTCTCCTTGTTTAGCACGCTCCGGTAACGTTACCTCAATCACATCATCGCTGCGAAAATCTCACGATGACAAACTCCGCTGACGTTAGCCGTTTTTTATAAAGCTATAAACGCGACAAAAACAAACAGCACATTATCAAAAACTCACCTTAATGAAAACTTAATCGGGCAACGTTTCCTCCTCCCCCGTCAACTCATCGCGGAGCAGCGGAGAATCATCCAGAAATCAGTTGCATGTCGGCCGGACTCACACGACAGAAGCAGCGGTGCGGCGTGTCCACTCCGTTAACATCCGGGTCACACACACCGGAAGTGATTCATACGTTGGCGTAAAAATATAAATATTAATTATGAAAATATGACATTTTATATAACAACCCCAGTTATGTTATAAGTGTTATCTACGGTGCTATTCACGTTATTTATGCCATATCCATGACGACAAATATTTGCTATTCTTAAACTGCTAACGTTAGCTCACTAGAGGCTGAAGTTAGTTTCTGATTCGTAGTAAAATTAAAGGAACATTTCTAAGACTAATACTTTAAAGTTGCGAAATTGGTGCTATACATTGAAGTAAAAGCCTTAATACAATTTTAAAATTCTTAAACCACTCCTTAGACACACACTGCACTGTACTCATTTAATATTTATTCCTTTGGACTCTTGGTACTAGTTTAACATCTACATGACACATGACCTGTTCAGCTCTGTTTTGGATTACACCCTCCCATATATAAAGTGCAATAAAAAGAAAATACAAGCTAAAACATAAACAATAAAGATTATCAAAACCAAATGTACACATTGCCAGAAATGTTATAAGGTCAATACTACTTTTATAAATATAACTGGTTGACAATAAGGTGCAAATTAAAATTTGAAAATAAAAACAGTACGTAACAGTCCTTGTTTATTTTTTCCAGTCTTAGCACAGAGTACTTTTATTTTCAGCTGTATTTCTATTAATGTGTAAATACATTCAAGAGCAACTTGCACTTGCAAAATCCTTGCACGTGTTTTCATACTTTGCGTATAAAGTCGACTCTGATTCTGGTAAAACAGTGAAACGGGAGAACATTTTTTTTTTTTTTTTTTGCATGCTGCTTACAATCAAATTTGTAAACAATATAAACTCGTCAAGACAAATTGTAAACTATTTGCTTGGCCCTTTAAAAAAAAATAAACAAATGACATGAAAATGCTAAAATTGTGTACTCTTCCATTCAAACAAAATAACAAGGTATATATATATAGAGAGAGACATATCTATTTGTTTGAATGAATGTATGTGTATTTATTTTCACATTTGCTGCTTGTTTCTTTGCATTGAAAATGGACAATATACAAACTTTTGTATTTTACCTTTTCACACTGAATGTATTAAAAAGTTGTTAAAAATACAGACAAAAATTATATAAAATATAAATAATAAAATAAATGAATGACACAGCTACATAAGTAAGCTATTCTGTGGTTTTTTTTATCATTATAGAATAAATAATAACATAATTATGGACACACACACTGTCCCTTTGTAAACAAATCTGAAACCATCTTCATGATGTCAGCCGCCCTGTAACCGGAAGTCCCTCTTCCTCGCGGCCCTCCGTCGATTTGACGTGCGCAGTCTCCGCCCTGCTGCTTCCTCTTTTACTGTGGCAGCGAGCGAGAGACACCATGAAGGCGTCTGGCACCGTACGTAAAACCATTTATTTACCCATACCTGCTTATAACAAACGGGCTGTTTGAGCCGATGTCGCTGTATAACGTCATGTTTGTCTGATTTATGTACTAACGTTCTCAAAATGTCCAACCTAAAGCGATATTTTAGTGATTTCGTGCCGGTGCGTTTTGCGGCTACAACATGGCGTCCGCTTCACCATGTGGACAGCGGTGGCATGAAATGTGACGGCTACAGAGCCCTGCATGATGTCTTACATGTTCACTGACTGTAAAAGACAAATCGAAACTCCCTGAAATTCTTAACTATACTCGTATTTACTCCAAACTGTCCGTTAAACGCAGCGCACGATGAGTCATTAGCCTGGACGTTTAGCTAACTTTGCCGTAATGAAAGCTAACATTAGCTAGCTTCTAAGTGTGTTTCCCGGTGCCGTGTGTTTTAACATGGGACAACTGGCTAGTTATACCGAGATGCTTCCTTTTTAATACCGTTTATTTTAAGCATTTAAAGCTGAAAAGCACCTTAACGCTGGTCTATGGGCAGGCTAGTTTGGTAGGGATGCTAGTTTTTGCAGAAGACTTGGCGTTGCTAACATGCTTAGACATGTAAAACCTTGACTCGTGTAAAGTAAATGTCACGATCAAAGATGGATAGTAGAGAGTGCGAAACGTGTGCACCTTTCTCGAGACTTGATAAAACAGTTGCTGAACTTACGATAAAACAAAAGTTAATTGTCTTGTTGTAGAGTATATCTTATTTATATTTTTCAACACGTATGGAAGCATTAGAAAAGAAGGAAAGACATGTCAGAAGTGTTGTCGTTTAACTTATTAAAAATAACTTTTCACTTACTCCACACAGGAGTTTAATGTCACCAGTCTGCACCCAAACCCAAAGGCCATATCCTGTCAGTGGTATGATTTTGTCTGGTGTGCAAACAGCAAACTGATCCTTGTCGCCTTTCTCTGACGCTGCAGTGCCTTTGAAAGTGAATTCAAGGGTCAACAGATCATCTCTGAAAGCCTCCGTTATGTTCATGTGATGTACTCGCATCCTAACACACTGTTCTCTGATTACAGCTTAGGGAGTACAAAGTCGTTGGGCGTTTGCTGCCCTCTGCCAAGAACCCTGCCCCTCCTCTGTACCGGATGAGGATCTTCGCACCCAACCATGTCGTCGCCAAGTCCCGCTTCTGGTACTTTGTCTCCCAGCTGAGGAAGATGAAGAAGGCATCTGGAGAGACAGTCTACTGTGGCCTGGTAGGTCTCTGAACCACACAGACATCAGGCCTGTACTGGTGGTCAAATCTTACCAGTTTTTAACCCTGCTGTTTGAAGCATCACCTGATAATTCTTCGGTCTCCAGCGTGAATCTTTGCAGCCTTGCTCACGATCAGGTATCAGTGTAGTCATTGGAATCATTGTTATAAAAGGTAACATGTAGGGATTTTGTGGTGCTATAAAGTCTTACTTTTACAATGGCAGTGACAAATGAAGTGTATTTAACGTGCATCAGTCACATTGTGCTGTCTGCACTGACGCCGTCTCAGACACCACATTTCTGACGAGGTTGTATTCTGTTTCTCTGAGTTAAGTCTGTTAGTGCTCAATTAGAAATTCTGCCAGACTGAACTCAGGTTTGTTCTTGAAGGTTTAAGCTCCTCATCGCCTGTCTTTCTTCAGTTTATAAATGAAAATAATTCAAACTTGAGCTTCAAAGTGTAAAATTATCAACATACTTACACACATTTAAAGTTACCAAATGTCACATTTAGAGCAAAAAGCACATACTGACAAGCATGTGCACTTTATGAATGAAAAGAGATTGTGAAATAAGTCACTTTACTTCCTGTTGAAACAAAGTGAACTCCCTCATGGAGGAGAGTTCATCTGTTTGATATGAACATATTTTAGACACACAAACGTATACGCAACAGAAATGTAACAGTCAGGCTCCTAAATCCACCGAGGACTGTAACGTCACTCCTGTTTCACCAGTCTGCACCCAAACCCAAAGGCCATATCCTGTCAGTGGTATGATTTTGTCTGGTGTGCAAACAGCAAACTGATCCTTGTCGCCTTTCTCTGACGCTGCAGTGCCTTTGAAAGTGAATTCAAGGGTCAACAAATAATGTCTTTGCAAATAACGTCATTAACTTTTATGTGACCAGACCAGTTTCCAACTCCCTGGACAAAGTTGCTTCCTCTTTTTCGGACTTGCTCACTCAAACACGACCTGTTCAGGTAGAAAAATTCATGCTGGCATCACTCATTCAGAAATAATTCGTCAGACTGAACTTTGTCTGGAGGCTCAGGGATTGTTCTTAAAGGATTAAATTGGCTGTTTATTGGGAACATGATGCCACCAAAAATGTTTGAGTCCTCTACTACCTTTTGACTTTCATATGCTACATAAAAATATACACAGTCTCTTGGTCTTCTCAGTGTCATATCAAAATTAGTGCCAAGACTACGTGGTCAAAGCTGTGTGAGGATTCATTTGTTGCCCATGCTTACTTTTTTTTGTTCTGGCAGTGGACAGTCACTTTATAGGAACCCACATACACAGAGGACATGACATCCTACATCCCATCTGCTGCACTACCATTTGGTGCCCTATCTTTCTGTGTACTTTGAATAATGACTGACGTCCTGCTGTTGTCGTTGAACGTGTTCAGGTCCACGAGAAAACCCCTCTGAAGGTGAAGAACTTCGGTATCTGGCTGCGTTACGACTCTCGTAGCGGCACCCACAACATGTACAGAGAGTACAGGGACCTGACCACCTCTGGAGCCGTCACTCAGTGCTGTGAGTATTCACACACACACACACACACACACACACACACGCACACGCACACACATCATCAAACACAGATTTACTGCAGGTAGTGGGAGAGAAACAGGTCATCTGACCAGGTAGAGACAACAGAGCAAAGCAGCATCAGTTTGAGCAGAATCGAGGTGTGCGATTTTTAAAGAGAAACTGATATAAATGTCAGCTGATCAGGGGTCTGTGAAGTCATCTCCAGGGCCGATAATGTTTCTTGATTCAGTATTTGGTCACTGTGCTGAAATTTCAACTTAACTTGGATCAATTTGGCTGTTATAAACGAGTCTGGGTAAGAAATTTTAGAGTTAATGAAACCACATTTCACTCCGCGACCTGATTAAAGTCACGCCACCATTTAGATTTTTAGACATTTTCAGTTCATACAGGCTGCCTCTGGGCCTTTGAAAATACAGAAACAAGTCTGAGCCTGTGCAGTTTCCTGTGTGGCTTCATCCTGATGTGCAGAGGGGTTAATATTCTAATGCGTTAACAAAAATGCACGTGTTAAAGAAGCACTGCGCATATGACTGCGTAGATGAGACTTGGATGATGCTGCAACAGTTGTGTGTGAGTTTGTAAGCGTATGTTCTGATGTAGTTTTGCCGTTAAACGCAGACCCCTGTGCATTAAGCATGTTTGCAATTTTTGGATTCTTCGTTCACTTTCGAGACACGCCACATTTCAGCAGTTAACTTTGTCTTTTTCATGAATTCAGGGTAACGTGGTGAGCAGTTATTTTGCTGGTCAAGTATTCTTTAAAGCTTCACTAAACAAACACAGAGCAGAAGAAGCTTAACATAAACATAAAATAATCTGTGTAAATATTTGGTGAAAGCACCAGTAGCCAACACTACAATGTCATTGCGATACTGTCAGTGATGTATGTGGTATCAAATATTGTGATGTGATTTTCTCCACATCACCCAGCACCAATTTGACTAATAAATATCACACTCTTTGTCTGTCGACTGTTTGAGCTTCACTAAAGCTAATTTGAGAATTTTAGCCATTTCTCAGACACAATCAGCTGAAAGACGAGAGTCTGTGCTGTGGATCTGTCCCTTAACTTATTTTTCTGGCACTTTATTGATTAACTAAAAAAAATGATTTTAAAAAGCATTCGTTGGAGCTTTAGCTATTTGTCCTCCAATTAATTCAAAACTAAGACTGAAACAGGACACAGCTGTTAATGAAAGTGCCCGGTCGTCATGGTAACTGTACGTGTCGACAGCTGGTTTTCCATGTTGATTTGAAGGTCCAGTTGTGTTAAAGCGTCTCGTGTCTTTCTGTCCATCAGACCGTGACATGGGAGCTCGCCACCGTGCTCGCGCCCACTCCATCCAGATCATGAAGGTCCAGGTCATCCCTGCTAACAAGTGTCGCAGACCTGCCATCAAGCAGTTCCACGTGAGTCTCCTCCTGTCTTCATATGAACCTGTCTGTGTGGGTGCGTGGTCAGCGGGTCTCTCTCTGGACTGCCTCCATGTTTGTCAGCTCCAGTTTAAAAACCCGCCAGACAAAAAGCCAGATTCCTCTTCCAGATTTCCAGCTTCCATCTTCAAACCTGGCGGTTCTGAAACTGGCGACAGATTTGAAACAGGAAGTTTACTGTTTGGTTACATGTGTGTTGTCTGAAACTGATCAGTATGTCGTCTCTGATTGTTCCTGCAGGACTCCAAGATCAAGTTCCCTCTGCCTCACAGGGTTCTGCGTCGCCAGCACAAACCCCGCTTCACCACCAAGAGACCAAACACCTTCTACTAAAAGCATTTTTTCATTTTGTGCGGGAAAAAATAAAAATTTAATGGAAACAAAGCTGCCTCATTTTTTATGACCTTCCTCCTCGTTACATACACACATTTAAAATACATTTATTGAACCTATATCATCCTAATAAGATTCATTAGATTAACATTAATAGGCACTGTGTGATGATATTCTTCAGCAGGCCCTTTTCACAGCACACGTTTTAAACTTGTCACAGTAGAATATTTAACAACATTAATGGTGGCCCAGTGAAGCAGCATGAACAGCACCAAGAGAAGCAGCTAAATGGAATTCAGCCATTGTTAATTTCATCACACACCTGTGACGAGTCAAAATGAGTTCTGTGAAAAAGCCCTGTTCAATCTGGAAACCTGTTTTCCACCAGAAATCAAATATGGAAATTAAAATGGTCTTATTGTCATCTGAAATGTGATGCTTTAGCAAGAAAAAACCAACTTCCTGTGCAAAAGGGATCAATATAAATGCAGGTTTTATCACTATGGTGTCTTCATCAACTTTAATTTCACCCTTTACCTCTGCACTGGCCAAATATGTGTATTTGTGATTTTAGTTGTGTTAAATTCAGGTTTGAAAGTGTCTAACATAAAAGTAGCTGTAGTTTTCAGGTATATTAGTGGTCACCAGTAAAATTAACTGTCATAAGTGATCTATGCGCTCAGATGTTGGTCAACCACTGTACAAAAAGGTTAAGCCCCACTTACTTTGAAAGACCACATACTCATTTACATTTGTTTTAGATACCTGTAATAATAATAATCCAAAATCCAATGGAGAAATCACACTGGCTTTTTGCTGAATGAACCCGGGAGATGCTACCTGCAAATGAATGTCATCCCTGCACCACTCCATTTAAGCTGTTGAGAAATGAATTAAATAAATAAATTAAAAAATAATAAAAAAGAAAATTAAAAAAAAAAAAAATGCATTTAAGAATTTACAATTTAAAAATTTAAATAAGCAAATAAATAAGGGAATCAATACAAAAGCAAATTAAAACAAATCTAAATGTTTGTCACATCATATCAACTGATCAATATTATTATATATTTACTTATATTAATAAGTAAATTTTGGCAGCTTCTAATCTCCATACAACCTGACCTTTGACCCCTCTGTAGGGATCAACGCCAAGCCATGGGGTGAACAAACTGGGAGACCAAACTGGGGGTAATGGGGTCCAACCAGAAGAGGTAATTATGGCAATGTTTGTTTTTATGATTACGATTGCATGTGCTGATGATAATGTGAGACAGCAGGGTGTGGTTGTCTGTTGTAGCGTTTATTTATTTATTTATTTACAAAATCAATTTATTGGTGAGAGGAGGAGCGTTTGAGCACATTTGATTATGTGACCCTCAGGGATGTCATTTGTGTGTTCACCCAAACGGTGCTGCTGCTGTTGCACCATCTGTCCACATGATGGCAGCATTCTCCAACACATGAAGGTGAAGCAGCATATGGAGAAAACAAAGTTCACACAGGTGACACCAGTTAGTTCAGTGAGTGGTGTCGAAGCATCCCATCAGCCTCAGCTGTGCTCTGTTACCTGCTGATTAGCACATGGTGTAAGATGGTGAACATTATACCTGCCACACATGTAGACATGGAATCATTACAGCTGCAGCATCAGATATGAAGATGTTTTAGAAGATGTTTCAGATGTTATTATCAGTGTCTGGAGGAGTTTTGCTGAAGCAAGGATCAAAACAAACCATGTATATGGCAAAATGTCACAGTACAACAAACCTAGCTGCTTAAAAAAGTTTCGATGTCGCTATCAAACAATAATCCCAAAATACCGCTAATGATACACCAAACATTGAATCTAATTTAAGGTGTTTTATGCAATCGCCAGAGGTCTCCTGATTTGTCCACCAATTTAAAAAAAAAACCCACACATTTTAAGTTGTGAAATAATCGATCAGTGGATGAACAGACGGTTATTGGGAACTAATCTGATGATCAGTTTAGTGAAATCAACCTTCAGAGCCGTGACTTTTTGGACGGACGAGGAGACACAGTTCATGCTGTGTCAGAGTGAAATATTTTAAAATACATGGCTAACTTGTCTGTCCATTGTTTGGTCTGTGAGGTAATAGATCAACCTGAAAAAGGTCCAGTACTAACAAGCTGAAAGGGGGCATATCTCCACCTATCGTAGAGGAGTCGGACATACTTCAGTCAAAAAATCAGTTCCCTACAATTAAATGACCTATTGGAGCTGTAGCTGTAGCTCCACTTAACTGTGCATGGAAATGTAGTGAGTGACCTTAACCTTTCTAATCAGTTCAAGTCCAAGTGGACGTTTGTGCCAAATTTTAGGAATTTCCCTCAAGATGTTCTGCGATACCACGTCCAAGAGAATGAGACGGATGCAAAGTCACGGTGACGATGACCTCTGACCACCATTTCTAATCAGCTCATCCTTGGGTCCAAGTGGACGTTTGTGCCAAATCTGAAGGAAATCCCTCAGCATTCATGGGATATCATGTTCACAAAGATGACACAAAAGATCTCTCATTGAAACTCCCTCTAGGTGTTTTAGAGATATCACGTTAATGAGAATGAGATGGATGTAAGGTAACAGTGACTTTGACCTGAGGTACTCCTGAGATATTGTGTTCATGAAAATGAGATGGAGGGGGTCAATTTTACCTTGACCTTCAACCACTAAATTCTAATTAGTTCATCTTTGACTACTAGTGGACGTTTGTGCCAAATTTGAAGAAATTCCCAGAAGATGTTCTTCAGATATTGTGTTCACAAGAATGAGATAGACGCAAGGTCACAGTGGCGTTGACCTCTGACCTCCAAGATCTAGTCAGTTCATCCGTCAGTCCAGGTGGACGTTTGGGCTAAATTTGAAGAAATTCCCTCAAAGTGTTCTTGAGATATTGCATTTACGAGAATGAGACAGACGGACAGACCAACAACCTGAAAACGTTATGTTCCTGGCCATGACTATCACCAGCGCAAAGGCATGAATGCCAAATATTAGATGGTTCCATCTTTAAAGATGTGATCATTTGCCGCTTTAGTCTGAACATAATTCATTAAATCTCTCTGAAACAAAACATCTGAAGATATCAACATGAGCATTTTTCACTATTTTCTGATGTTTTATATTGAATATTAAAGTAATTGTTGGTTGCAGACCTAAACAGGAGTGCTGCTGCACGATGAGTTTAAAAGCAGATTTTAGTATCGAGCTGCACCGACATGTATCAAAGGTGGCGTATAAATAAAGTTATGAGTTGGATTCTGCCCAACTGTGCCAACATGTTTTCTTACCTGCAGTTTTCAGTTAAAAAGTGGAAGCTTGTTATAGTAATGCTGTCAGGCGACATGCTGGGAAGCAGACTGGAGTTACAGTAGAGGAGGTGGAGGTACTGGGAGTTAACTGGGTGTGTGTGGACTGGAGGAGACGGAGCAGTGGGTGGCTGCAGCAAAAGACCTCACTCAGTGATGGAAAACATTCTTTTCAATGAGTCACAGTCATAAACATGTAAAATCATTACAAATACATGAAGTCTGAGCTGACTTCACTGCTCGGTATGTGAGGCTCACTCCAAAGCAAACAGCAGAAAAATGGGACTCAAACTGGTGATTCTGATGGTTAATTAAATTCTAATATACAGCCGCATGTTTATGAGCCGGATCCAACTATTAGCGCTCGCTTAGCTGCAACTTTTTCCATTATTTGTGAGCAGCTCTTTAAAGAGCACTTCTGACAGGAAACAGGTTACAGCTTCAGAAATCAATTCCATACAAAGAAGCTCAGTATACACTGCGGCGATTTTATTGTGGGAATTAAAAGAAATACGTTTAAGCGTTCTCAGGGTTTTCTGACTCCACAGAAAGTTAAAGTTAGTGCTTCCCAGTGGAGCTCATTGTGAGCGCCGTATCGCCAACAAGTCAGAGGCCGTTAAATATAACTGGCTGCCCGGCATTAAATGT
Organism: Epinephelus fuscoguttatus; assembly: GCF_011397635.1. Lineage (NCBI taxonomy): Eukaryota > Metazoa > Chordata > Actinopteri > Perciformes > Serranidae > Epinephelus > Epinephelus fuscoguttatus. The sequence continues at coordinate 3,915,822 of NC_064773.1, forward strand.
TTGAAATACTGTAGGCGTCCCTCTGTGAAAGAAATATGTTTCATGAGGTACACAAAGCCACACAGAAATGAACACTCTGCTTTAAAGCTTTTGAGGATGTTTGAGAAAATGTTGAATAATAACCTCCTGCTGTGACAGAGTAAAGACTTGATCCGTCTCTGATGGACGTTTGGTGCCACAGAAATCAAAACAAACCAAAAAAATCTATGTTGAGATCATCAGAGCGAACAAAAACACTGGTTAAACTGGTTAATGATTTTTAAAATCATTTTATATATTTTCATAACACATTTGTGAAACCAGCATCTTAAGCTTTTGACCACCAATTCTAATCACTTCACTTGACTCAAAGTGGACGTTTGTGCCAAATTTGAAGAAATTCTCTCTACCTGTACGAGAGATATCGTTTTCACGAGAATGAGACAGATGTAAAGTCACAGTGACTTTAACCTCCATAATCTAATCAGTTCATCTTTAAGTCCAAGAAGACGTTTGTGCCAAATTTTGAGAAATTTCCTTCAAGATGTTCTGAGATACCACGTTCAAAAGAATGAGACAAACACAAAGTCCCAGTCCCTTGACTCAAAGTGGACGTTTGTGCCAAATTTGAAGAAATTCCCGCTATGTGTTCTAGAGATACAGATGTACGGTCAGGCCAGGTATACTTTTACTGCACTACATTTAACTTTAGTTACTTTATGGATTAAAATTTAATATCGTCATCTTAGCCTCGTTAGCCACCAAGCTAATGAGCTAACTAACAGTGCGCAGGAGCGTATGTTCCCAGGATTCTATGCTTACCAGCTCAATGTCCTCTTAATATGACACATTAAAGAGACTTTTCAAACGGTTTTATGTTCTCAGCAATTTTTTTTCCAGGTTAAATGTTCAAGGCATTTTCCCCAGGTCAAGAGCCTAATATGTCAAGATGTCACTCACCTACAGCTTCGGCTTCTGGTATACTCCTTCAAACCTTTGCGGACAAGACAATTCTCTTGACATCAGACATTGATCTCTGTGGCTTGATTTTTACCATTCAAACTGCATTCGTCAACCTGTCTTTGTTCCTTCTGGATGACCACCCCCGCCCTGAAACCTTGGGTCCTGACATTCGTGTAGATGCCACTTGACACACACCACCCACTCAAACACCATTGCAGACTAACTGCACTCCCTCATGGCACTGGCACTCTCAAATGGCAGTTGTTTCCCTAGCAGGACAGTGCTCCACACCACATGGGAAAAACCTGCTGCAGGAATGGCCTGAGGAACCTGACAAAGAGCTCAAGGCGTCAACCTGGCCTCCGAATTCCCCAGATCCCAATCTGATCATGCTTCCGTGGGATGTTCCAGTACCCCACCTCACAGCCCACAGGACTCAAATGAACTGCCCCTAACCTCTGGAGCCAGAAACCACAGGACGCCCCCCGTGTCCACGCCTCGACAGATCAGTGGCCCCACCGTGGATTTGACTCGGCTCTGACCTGTCAACGTGTGGACACGGGACTTCCTGGGGTACTGGCATGTCCCGCGGATGCTTGATCTGATTGGGATCTGGGAAGTTTGAGGTCTTTGTCACGTTCCTCTGGGGAGTGTAGTTGGTCTGCAATGTTTGGATGGGCGGTGCACATCAGGTTGCATCCACATGAACGCCAGAAGCAGGTTTTCCATTAAAACATTGCGTGGTAACAAGATGATTAATGTTATTCACTTCACCTGTCAGTGGTTTAAATGATTTGGCTGACTGGTGTATTTGCACTAGAGTTTAAATATTTATGCTCTATATGTGTGTGTGTGGCGTGAAGGGGCGAAAACCTACATGTTATTGTGAAACCCTGTGTTGTAAAACGACAAATAAATATAAATAATATGATAAATGATGCTGTCCAGACTCTACAGACAGTTCCCTCAAATTTAAATGTACCGTCTCTTTCAGGGTTTAAAAGGAGCCACAGACATCCCGTCTCTCATCAGTGGTTTCAGAAGTCAGGACTCAGTCCTCAGTGCTGCCACCACAACATCTTCAGAGTGGGTTTTTCAATAATACCTTTTCCCTTGTTCAGGACAGTTATCCCCTCCACCTCCTCCACCTCCATCACCACGCTGAACTCGGCCTGTCCTCATCCCTACCTGCCAGCTGCTTCCTGAAGCTCCGACACTAAGAGCCTTTATGCCCTGTGGATTTTGTGGCTTGAGGCTTTTTTCCTCTCGATGCCCAAGGAGAGTTTCTTGGAAGACCGGAGGATGCACGAAGCCTTCAGACCACAGAACAGTAAACCTGGCTGAGCCTGAGAGCAGACTGTGGTCAGATCCAACCCTCAGAACCAGAGTCAGGACGTAAAAGCGCGAAAAGGCCCTCTAGGGCCGGTGTTTGGTTTGTCTGCTGTGGGCTACTGTACAACAACATGGCGGGCTCCGTGAAAGAGGACCGCTCTCTATGTAGATATGAAGAACATATTTAAGTAATGAAAACATGATGATTCTTAGTGTCAGGTGATCATACGCTACTGAAAGCATAATTATGAAAATTATATTCGATTTCTTTCAGTACATCCCCCTAAAGTCTCCACTCTGGACCTTTAAAGAGAAGTAAAATGCCAATGCTTTTACTAAAGTAAAACATCAAACCAAAGTACTTCTTCCACTGCTGAGCCACAGGGCAAGTAGAAAACCACGGTGCTGGAAACAAACAACAACAAACAAACCTGACACTAAACACAATTTCTCCTGAATACTAGTTATAAAAGTGGTTTCTGTAAAAATATAGGACACCTCGAACATCAACCAAATTTGCTGTTGACCACTCAAATTACATCTTAATTGAGTGGGGTACAAATTAGGGGTATTTGCCATGTCTTTTGTACATTTTACACTTTTAGAAACACCTGAATACTTAACAAGACCCTGCCCCCCCCCCCCGCTTCCTGCTCGCTGTGCGCTAGGCGAAGATGCAGACAGGTGCTCACAGACTCGGGCGTACTATAAGCAGAGTGGACTCCGCGAGGAATGTCTGCAGTCATTCGGCCTTCCATAGTCGAGCGCACTTCCGCGTTGTAGTTTCCTGTAAAAATGTCCATGAAAAATCCCCGCGATGTGAAAAATACATGCCGAGCAGTGTCTTTTGTGTGACACTGCGCGGAACCAGGTGGACCTGCGCGGCGTCCGCTCTGCGTAGAATGCGGAATATGCAGTCCGGTCGGTCTCAAAAAAAAAAAATACCCAGTCCAAGACGGAGTACCGAACCGAACTGGTATTACCGAGAACCGACCCAACCCTAGCAACCCTCCGCAGTAGGTTTAAAAAGCAGCTGATAGCAGTTAGCGGCTAACTCAAAGACAAAGAACAGCTGCTGAAAGTGTCCGCAGATTCGAAAAATGAGGTTTAGGAGCTTCTTACCCTCTGAGCAGAGGAGGAGATCCATCCATCCATCCATCCATCCATTTTCATCAGCTTATCCCAGTCCAGGTCGCAGGGACAGCAGGCCAAGCCCCCTCTCCTTTCCACTTTCTAGCTCCTGTTCCCAAGCCAGATGAAATATATAGTCCCTCCAGCGTGTTGTGGGTCTGCCCCGGGGCCTCCTACCAGTGGCACGTGCTTGGAACACTTCTAACGGGAGGTGTCCAGGAGGATCCTGATCAGCCACCATATAACAGAGGTGGTAAATGATTATTATTGCCATGTTAATACCATTGTTATTGTTTATAAAGTGTTGCTGACACTTATGTTATATGTCACACAAAAGGCCGTTGCTGTTGTGTTAAACGTCAAGCCCATCACGCCTCTTTTGGCTCTGCGATGCCAGCATGCTGTCTAAAATCACACACTGGACCGGAATGATGCCACCATCGTTTGGTTCTGTGTAAAAATGCAAAAGACGTACAAAGATGGGACTAAGCAGTGCCTCTATAGCACCATCTCTGTGTGAAAAGGGCCACACTGTCACACAAGTCGTAAAGTTTATTCCAGGTCTCATTTATCTGGTTGTATGCTTAGTACTTCCCAAACAGACAGCCCTCTCTGACAGGGAAGTTAATGGAGAGTGAAACTTATCTATGCTGTCTTCAAAGCCAGACTCCATTGTCCTCTGTCATTTTACCGCACTGAACACAGGAGCGACTGCTCTACCACTGCCTTGATCAGATAGTTTCTTTGTGTTATTGTGTGATTTTGGTGAATCCAAAAAAAAAATTACTGTTTTTGTCAACGGAGCTTTGCTTTGAAGAGAAAAAGGATAGGATTCTCTTTCAGCTCAGTTTGTTTCAGCAAAACTACATGTGTTTGGGAAAGACTGAACATATGGTTGGATAAATGAGACTTGGATTATACCTTACAAGTTGTGTGAGAGTTTATAAACAGATGTTTCGATCTTGTTTTGCTTTTGTTGAGTGTGGACACTTATGACTTCAAGTCATCAAGAATTTTCTCCGTTTTTGGATTCTTAGTTCACTGTGGAGGCATATGAAGAAAAACAAAGTTTTCTTTATGAATTCAACATAATGAGGGGCGACTAACTGATATACAAATGGTCATTTGGTGGGTGAAGTATTCCTTTAAATTAACAAATAATCATAATGAATGCATGAATTAAAATGAAATTCAAACTGGAGCCTTGACGTTTTGTTTCCTCTCTGTCACAATGAGTCTTATATAAATCGAGAAAGAGGATCAACCAAGAAACTCGTCACATAAAATAGAGTCGAGGTCTGAAACTGCTGTTAAATGTTAAATCATCTTTTTCAAACACTCAGTCAACAGTTGGACTTCAGGATTTTCCCCGAACGGGTTCCTTCCAGAGAAAAAAGACAGAGCATGTTTCAAACACAAAACTACCTTTCTTCTTCTTCTTCTTCAGTGTGAGAAGTAAAAGCCAGCTCAGCTATCGGCAGCATGGCAGAATCCACAACCTGCTGACTCAGACTCAGAGCATTTGATTGACTGGCTTTAAGTTTGCCCAGTTTTCCTGCAGGAGGAGAGCGGAGCGGGGACGAACCAGGACTGAACCCAGACCACGTCTACGTTCTGCTGCAGAGGAATGTGCTAAAAGCTCCGTTCACACCAGCCAAACACTTTCCCTCGAATTAATGTTTCTCAGAACCTCCCACGAATCGTCGGACCTGCCGGAGCCAAGATGACATGTAATCACAAAGATCAACAAACCCTTAACAGCTTTTACAGAGGATCACCATGACCAGCTACAGGCCAGCTTTATAAAGAGATGGAAACACACACAGGGTGTTATGAGAGGTGAATCATTTTCTGCTGTTTCTGTGCAGAAAGTCAGGAAACAAAGCTTTCTGAGGAACTCGACCGTTTGTGCCACAAAGTGTTTATTTTATAGCGTTACAGTCAGTTGGAAGGGTGACATCTGGTGGCCAAAACCCGGTATTGCAACTGTGTTAAAGACCAAATGAAACACAGAGGCACGTAAATGATTTCAGAATTGGCATTTGTACTATTAAAGGGTCAGTTCACCTAAATTATAAAAAACAAACAAAAATAAAAGTCTGGGGCCATGCTAACATCAGCATGCTAACATGTCCGCAATAACATGCTGATGCAAAGCATAATGTTTACCATGTGCAGCATCTTAGTTTGGCATGCTAACAGTAGCTGATTGACACAAAAGACATGCATTCCGTATATGAGGCAGTTTCTTAACAGACATTTAAGCTTTAAAAGGGACTGGAAATACAATTTTAAAAACAGAATTAAAGAACTAATGCTAAAGATAAGAGATAAAGGCAAAATAAAACAGAATAATAATAATAAAAAAAATAATAATATCATATCCTATAACAAAAAAGACAAAACAAAGGGGCTCTTGAGAGTTGAAGGGAAGGCAAAGAGGTGGATTATTGCACTCCTTCTCTTAATTCAGGTCTAGTCCACGCGGACATGTATTATTCTTGAAAAAGGGGTTTTTCCCTCCTTTGTTCTCAAAAAAAAAAAAAAAAAAATCCAAGCCACACAAGCATAGTTATGAATGTCTGTCCAAATGAAAACAACAAACAAACAAAAAATAAACAAAACTGAAGTACTGTCCAGAGCATGCCACACCAACAGGAGACAATATAATCGTATCCTTACAGCCACACAAAGAAGATGTTGGCCAATCAGGGGCCTAAGAAAAAAGGCTGTTACCGAAAGGCTACTTGGAGCAGTGACCTCCATCGCTCATTCCAACACCTCTGCAAGGATGTAGGTTTTGTTTCAACATTGGTGGGGACACATTTTACACGGGAGGGTTTGGGAGTCCTCTGCCAGAAAACTTTGATCACCACAAACTTAATTTTCAGCATTCTGATGAATCTTTATACACCAATTTATGGTGTAAATGCAATAAATTTAGTCAAAAATAAAAGTCCTCTGCCACTTTCATGTTTATTATTGGGCAATCTGGAAATCCATCGGTAAACTACTGCCCGTAGTTTTTTGACTAACGGAAGTGCAGGGGCCTCGGGGATCGCTCAACCCCTTCACTTTCAGCAGTGCCCCCAGGGAATCGCCTTGTTGCTTACAAATACTTCCAGGTAGAAAACCAGCAGAGTTTAGCTATATATATATATATATATATATATATATATAAACACAATGATTGAACAATACTATTTCTGTGTGCACGTTTTGTAATTAACAACATGGTTATTGTAGATTAGCTGGGCTAACCATTAGCTGTTAGCCCCGCTAGCGTTGTCTGTAGTAACTCAGTAACTCAATAAACGGTCCGTGAATAAAATATTTTTTCCAGCGGATATCTTAGTTACAACATGATTGAGCTAGCAAAGCAGTTTTGTGTTGCTACGTGTGGTATTTATTCAGTTTTGGGAAATCACGATGTCTAGAAAGCATCAGCTGACAGGGACAGCTAACAGCAGCAGCAAAGCTAACATCAGGACGTCATCTGTTAAAAGCCTCCCGTTGTTGGATACAACATGAAACTACTCCAGTTAGCTCAATCATGTTGTAACTAAGACATCCGCTGGAAAAATATTTTCTTCACGTTGACGAGACGGCGTTTTGGGTGGAGCGGTTGCCATGGACGCGGAGCTTGCTGTTTCTGTAGGTACACATTTCCTGGGGACACCTGCACGTCTCGGCCCCGCCCCCTCCATTGTGATTGGCTAAAGCGCAGCATGTTCAAACTCAAAGCTACTTTTCAAATATACCCATAAAGGTGTGGACTAGGCCTCGATGAATACACTGGCGTGAATATCGATATCATTTAGTGTGACTTACACTTCCAAACTATCTGATGTCCAACCAGAATAAATGCCCATGAATCTGCTTAGAAATCACTGATAAAAAGACCTGCCTGGAAATCATCATGTTTTTAAGTTTTCTTTAGTATCAAAGTGACTCACTGCTAGTTGTCTGTACATTTGTGAGTATTTGCAAAGAGGAGCTACTAATAGCTAACTCAGCACACTTTTAATTGGGATGGTGACTAAATGTCAACATATACAGGCTAAAAATTATGATTACTGTGTCTTACAGAACCAGTTTGTGTTCAGGACTTTCCTCTCTTTTTTTATTTTGGACTCCAGGCCAAGAAGTAAAGTAATTCCCCCTTTAAGTGCTCCACCTTAAAGTGTAAATTAATCAGCTGGTTGTATTTGCTCTCCTCTGATTCTTCCACGCTGACCAGCCCGTTTAAGCCTCTTCTTCTTCTTTGGTGGCCTGGAAATGTGTGTGTTGTTGTTCAGGTCTGCCGGACGCTCACTCGCACTTCAAACACTGACCGGTTGTTCTTGGAGGGACTTCAGCTGGATGTGTCCCGCTCTGTTAGCTCAGTTAGCTCTGTTAGCGTGTGTGTGCCGTTAGCAGTTAATCAATGCAGTCTCGTTACAGGAGAGGATGTTGGTTTAAAGACGGAAATGTCAACAGACGGTTAAGTGCAGCTCGTTAATCCCATTAACATGCGTGAAAGCGTGTGTTTGTTCTGCTAATTGGGGCCGAATTATTCAATTTGTCCGTTTTGGAAATGATGTTTGGACAGCTAATTTGTGGAGGACAGTTTCCATGGGGAGAAGAAAGACAGAGCTGCTGTCCGACGCCGGAGTTCAGAGAAAATAAACCAGATCATGGAGACAGAAAAAGAAGCTAAATGTGGTCCATGTACACAAATAAGCCGCCGTGTAATCAGTGAGAGGATAAACCAAACTAAATATGAAGAAATCCTGCAATGAAACTCATCAGTCACATGTTCCGCCTGCTTTAAGGTAACAATCAGGACCTGCAGACAAGGTTTAAAGTTAAAGAGTCATTTTTAAAGACAGGGGACCTTAAATGAATGATTGTGTGACTGTGGGGCTCTACAGGCCAAACATCAAGACACAAACACATGTAAGTCTGTTGGTCCACAACTCTGCTTAGAAATCATGGAAAAATACACGCTGTAGAAATTGCCTGAGAGTCTTTTTAAGTTTTCTTCAGTGTAAAGCCCAGTTCAGACCAAAGGTTCACGACTAGACGAGTTGAAACAGGCAACTACTTGCAATGCTCTGTTCAGTAACGTTCTAAAAACCTGCCAGTTTACAAGAAGTGACGGAGTATCATCTCTAGTCAACGACTCTCTGTGCTTCTGATCTGTAACGTTGACAGGAAGTGACCACCATGAGACGGCGTATCGTCTCTAGTCAACGACTCTCTGTGCTTCTGATCTGTGACGTTGACAGGAAGTGACCGCCATGAGACGGCGTATCCTCTCTAGTCGACAACTCTCTGTGCTTCTGATCTGTAACGTTGACAGGAAGTGACCGCCACGAGACGGCGTATCATCTCTAGTCGACAACTCTCTGTGCTTCTGATCTGAAACGTTGACAGGAAGTGACCGCCACGAGACGGCGTATCATCTCTAGTCAACGACTCTCTGTGCTTCTGATCTGAAACGTTGACAGGAAGTGACCGCCACGAGACGGCGTATCATCTCTAGTCGACAACTCTCTGTGCTTCTGATCTGTAACGCTGACAGGAAGTGACCGCCACGAGACGGCGTATCATCTCTAGTCGACAACTCTCTGTGCTTCTGATCTGTGACGTTGACAGGAAGTGACCGCCACGAGACGGCGTATCATCTCTAGTCAACGACTCTCTGTGCTTCTGATCTGAAACGTTGACAGGAAGTGACCGCCACGAGACGGCGTATCATCTCTAGTCAACAACTCTCTGTGCTTCTGATCCGTGACGTTGACAGGAAGTCGTCTCGTATCATGCCCAGCTTTATTGGATCATAAGATACCGGGTGTGGGACTAATCAGCAGATGCTCTGGTTCAAAATGAAACAAAACCTTTCTAGCGATCTCAGTTTTTGAGCGACAGCGAAGGCCAAAATGTGTCTTAAAACACACGGTAAGGCTTGTTGTTTTTACCTTAGAAGATTTCCAGAAAACTTGCAGCCCCTAAGGTAAGGTAAACTTTAATGTCCCGGAGGGGCAATTTGAGATACAGACAGTAGTCATGACTACAACAAAACAGACAATACAATAAATAACACAGAATCCAGTATCACACACTGTCAGGGGTAAATCATGGACAATTAGCTGTCACTGCTGGTTAAGATAAGCGATAGCAGATGGGACAAAGGACGATCTGTAACGCTTATTGCGACATTTAGGGAGGCGAAACCTCTGCCCTGATGGAAGCATCTGAAAGTCAACATAGAGAGGATGTTGAGAGTCTGAGACAATCCACTGAGCTTTAGAGGTTATCCTCTCTTCATACAGCTGCTGTAGGTCATTAAAAGTAACACCAGTGATACTACAGCACAACTTGACCACTTTTTCCAACTTGTCCTTGTTTCATAGGCTCAGATTACCAAACCAACAAACAATGTTAAAAGAAATTACGGACTCAATACCCATAATGGCTGGTTAATAGGAGTGAGGAGTAAGTGATGGTACAAAACAGTCAATAAAACAGGTTTTTCAACAATTCTGAATCACCAAACCTACGAGAGGTGTTAGGGCATATGGTCATAAATGTGCATGCAAAATATTAGGCTGATTGGTCCAGTAGTTTGTGAGATTAGTTGCGGACAGCCAAACCAAACGCATGATCCACCCCAGACTTACGCCTGGCAGATAAAAATGAAAGTACAGTAACAGGATGTACTGCGACTCTGATAAAGTGATGATGCTCATTCAAATCAATGAGCAAGCGTTTCTGTGCTCTCAGACTGTGGAGCTTTTTATGGTTTGTGTTTGATTTTGTTGGACATTGGAACAATAATATAATGTTTTCTTTTGTCTGTTGTGCAGCATTAGTTGTGTGCTCTTACATGCACCTGGAGAATGTTCCTCATGTCTGCACATAAAGTCGCTAAAAGGGTTCTTAGAAATTTTCAAATCTCATGAGACAGTTATTAAGTGACAGCACTGATGTCAGGACCGTTTGTCAACTTGTTGTGCAGTTTTTCTGCCCCCGAGAGACCAAAGAAAAATCTATTAATGCAGCTTTGAGATGTTATGCAGATTCTTCCTCATGACGTTCGCACAAACTCTCCAAGCAACAGACACAAACAGACTGAAGAAGAAGCTCATTTACAACAGAGGGTTGACAGCTGAGATGACGCCAGCGCCCACACTGACGGACAGTCGACTCCATCATTACATAACATGACAGGCTTCAACCTTTAAGAGTGACTTTATTGTTTATGTATTTTATCTGTGTGTCAAATGTCACATTCAAAATCTGTTTCCCCCGTCAGTCCTGCAGTGTGAAGGCTCTCAGTTTCCAAATTTGGCTCCTGATTAGACCTCCTGCTGTCTGAAGGCAGCACCTCCAGCTGTGGGCCGAAAACTCAACACCGAAACCAGGACCACCAGTTCCAATATAGGTGAAGGGTACAGTTGGAATAGAAAGAAGAAAGTGTGCATGTAGATTTTGGCTCTTCAGAGAGGGTTACTGTTAGACTCAAAATGCCAAATCCTGTGTCATCTTGAGTCACTTCATCCAGAGCTTTCAGTCAGCTCACCTCTTCTTCATCACAGGCACACTCATCTGAGCTCACCAAACCACAGGCTATAAATATCATCTGTACGTCAGCCTGCAGGGACTCTGAGGCTCCTCAGAGATGTTGTGTGTTATGCTGTTCCTAAAGTCCCAGTGCTTCCAGTCCTGCTGGAGACCAGAGCACCCAAAAGTTGTTTTAAAACTAAAAAGGTCAGAAAATGCTGCCAGTGACGAAAAGTGAAAATGAGGAGAAAAGACAAATGAGCTGCTGATGCACCACATTCCCAACAGTGAGTCAATAATTTTTTTTTTTTTTTGTTCAATTTTACATCCAATGACCTTGACGTTAGACTACCAAATTTGAATCAATTCATCCTGTGGATGTTTGTGCCAAATTTGAAGAAATTCCCTCAAAGTGTTCTTGAGATATTGCATTTACGAGACAGGCGGATGGAACAACAACCTGTAAACGTTATATTCCTGGCCATGGCTATCGCCAGTGCGGAGGCATAAATGCCAAATATTAGATGGTTCCATCTTTTAAGATGTGATCATTTGTTTGAACATGATACTTGAGTCCAAGTGGATGCTTGTGCCAAATTTGAAAAAAAAAAATACCTGGAGGTGTTTTTCAGATATTGCGTTCACAAGAATAAGACGGATGTGTTGCAGGTCTCAGGCATGCGACCACACTAACAGTTATCCTGATATGAAGGATGCAATGAGCAGACGGGACAAGGTTAGGCTGTTGCTACATTGACCTCTCGTAGCAGAACAACTGGAGAGCTTACAAGAGTACAATACAGAGTTGCAGACAGCTGCCCGATGCCCTGCTGCCACCTACTGATGGTTTCGGGTATTGCCCCAAAAGAAAAGTCCATAAATACTGAATAGAAGTCTTAAGACCAGCAAGAGCTGGAATAATTATACAGTAACTATTATGGTAGGTAATAACATTAACAAAAATGTGACCGCATCTTTTGTGTGTCATAGATGCAAGGTCACATTTGTGCCAAATTTGAGAAAAAACAAACAAAAACTCCCTTACAGTGCTCCTGAGATTGCATTCATAAGAATGAGACAGATGAGGTCACAGTGACATTGACCTTTGACCACCAAATCTAGTCAGTTCACTCTGGATAGATGATAGATGTTTGTGCCGAATTACAAAAAAAAGAAATCCCTTATAGTGCTCCTGCGATCGCATTCATAAGGATGAGACAGATGAGGTCACAGTGACCTTGACCTCTGACCATGTATGCGATACCATAAAAACTGTTTTATTTTCTTGTCACAATCCCACCTGAAACTTTTATGATAAAATATTTACTGATTGACCCTTTAAAGCTTTGAGATCCAAAATAAAACCAAAGCTCCAGTGTTTATGATTTGTTTTTACACACATTGGACACTTCAACTATAACCTGCTGAGCCTCAATATTATTGTCATGAGATTTTATTTTTATTTCTTCAGCCAGAGAAGGTTCGTCTGAGAGTCACGACTGGACTGTGAGGTGTTAACATCTGAGAGAAACAACAGAACAACAGTTCAATGTACTCCTCTGTTCCTCAGAGAAAAAAAGGATGAGAGGTAACAGACTGTCCACCCTTCATTTCATCATCCTCTCAACACTGGAACTCACACAGCTGATGAAGGTCTGAAGGATAGACTGCAGGTTGTGTTGAACACCTCTGGTAGTTTGAACTTACAGCAGTAGGTATTTCACCGTGCAATCAGGATACGAGGGAATCGCTTTGCAATACCAGAACATGCAGGACTGACCAGTGATGCTCATTTGCATAGAGTTTGTATCTTAAAGTCTGTATTTTACACACAGTGAGGGCGGAAATTACCCCAAAACTCCATCATGATTGACGGACTAAATGAGAAAGAAAAAGGGACATAGCTGTGGTACAAAGAACTAAAACGAAGTGCTGCTTGTCACAAAGTCACGTAAATTTTGGGAAAAAATACAGGTGCCATATTTACACCGTGTTTGCTGGTGAGCAAGCTACTCGTTAGCTTGCGAGCACATGCCGCATCTTCTCAGTGAGGACATTAATGTCAGTTCATTGGGACATTCAGAATTTTAGTTTTTGTTTTTTAGATATTTGAGCAAATATTGGCCTGATGCTGTGCTCAAATGGAACTTGTGAGGGGAAATCATGAACACGAATTTGTGAACTCAGAGCCCTCCAAAAGTTTCCACTATTCCGCTGTCAATACCCCAACAGGGGGGCGTTCATATGGACTGCACAGTAACAGCCTTGCCATGTTAAATTAAATCCAATCGAATCAAATCAAGTTTATTTATATAGCACATTTAAAAACAGCCGCAGTTGACCAAAGTGCTGTACAAAATGAAAGACAAACATTCAGTAAAAATATATATTTAGGCTCCTGTAATGATAAAAGTGGTGTTCATTTGTGAAGATGATCTACGCGAACAAAGTGTGGAAGTATCATGAACATTTGTTTGCGACAAAGCTATTTTTCTGGCAACAATAAAAAATCCAATGGAAATATCCCATAGGCTTTCTGAGAGGGAACCATGATGCTAACGTCTGCGTCATCGTACAGAAATACATCATCCCTGGGGCAAGTTTTTACACCAGATGTAGTCTACTTGTCAACCCTGAACAAGTATTTTTCTAACATACATGTAACCCCACAGATAGTAATACTTAGCTGACTCATGTTTGTAGCCACGTCCATTAGCCTGCTTCATTAGCTAGCTTGCTAAGTTTCGCTAAAATCAGCTAATGACAGTTCATTCCAGTTGACAAAACATGCAAATGACATGAATGGGCTTGACAGAAATGAGATTTCAAAGTGCTGTTTCAAAAGTTTTTGACAGTAAATCTGCCACTGTTATTTTTTTAAACTGTGAACATGCCATGCTAACGAAAAGCTTGACAGGAGCAGGAACAGTAAGTTAGCCAAAGGTCAGTTTTGTGTTTTACAGTGTAGTGAATGTTAAAGCCTCTGGTACCATTAAGGTCCCAGAAATGACAGAAAAACTATATTTTTGTGTTTTACTGTTGTTGTTTGGCAAACTATTAAAGTCAGGCAGAATAAAAACTGTCAAATTAAAAAATCAAACAGATATCTGAAAAAAAATCACAAAGAAAACCTTGTTTACAACAGAATATATTACTGTAGCTGAGGTCACACTGGCAGTTCAACCACATGTGTGATGACTGATGCTCATAAAAGGCCAGCGTCAGTCTGACATATTGGTCTCCAACCAGAACAAACTCATCAATCCTGACTCTGCTGATTGATCCTGACTGATTTCAGATCACTTCTGTCATCAAGAACCAGGTCGGGGCTTCGTGTAATGGCCGATGTTGGATCTGTGGCCCCGCCGGCCCTCCACGTCCTCCCTGTGGGTGAATGATGAAGGACGGAAACAAGCCATTCATCCTGCAGCGATCCTGTAAAACACATCCAGTGACAGGAAGTGGGAGGAATTCTGACTGTAGGAGCTTTGTGTGTCTGAGGACACGAAGAAAATAATTTGAGGAAGGTAAAAGTGGAAATAATTACACACGAGTCTGAGTTTTCTCACGGCTGCAGCCCGCACACGAATCAGGACGGAAAACACCTCCGACCTGCCCGAAGGCTGCGAGTTTAAAGAGGAAAGGCACGTTGTTTCATTCATATCCTCAGTATCTTATTGATTAAAACAATCTGTTATCACCAGCTGAGAGTGATTCTGTATCTGTGCTGAGGTCTCAGAAATAAAGTGCATCTTAAAAAGACACTTTATCAGATAAAAAAGTTCCAAGAAGACACTTTTTCATTATAAATCAAAATTTAATCTTTATCTAGTTTATTGAACATCTACATCAGTATCAGTGTGTGTTGGTTACTGAAGCTCCAGCAGCTGTTTCCACTGATGAGCTGCTGACTGAAGGTGTTAATCAGAGAATCACTCCACCTGTGTTGCTGCCTGGTGGAACAAAGGTACAAAAATACTTTATCTTTCTGTCTTTTAAAGATAGTGGACGGTTTTCACTGGTCTGCAGGGAAAACGAGAGAGCATGGTATCTTCTCTGTGACTCAGATCTCACAGTTTTGAGTTCATAGATCTTAAATACATTCAGTGTTTTTAGTTTAAAGTCAAACATGAAACTGGAAACTGACAAAGCTTGGAAAGATACCAGTATTTAAAAAACACATCACACCACACACACACCCTTCAAATTTCATTTCATGCTCCTCAGATGGTTCCCAGTTCCAGAGTTCAGAAGTTGTGCTTCCAACTTCAGTGTGTTGATGAGCTTTGATGCTGTAATGTGGAAACAACACAGACTCTACAAAGAGAAGGATGTTGTATTTTATTGCTCAGAGCGTTTAAACATGTTGATAGCTGTACTTTCACTAAAATCACTGAAACACTGCTTTATGTGAATTATTATCAGGGTTAACACAAATAAATAACTTTTCTAACTAATCCAGGTCACTCCTCATAGACAGCAAATAACATAATACTCTATTACAAATGATGTGAGCAAAAAATTGACAGGCAATACGTGACTCAATAATAAGGTTTTTATCATCAACCAAACATTTGTTTTCGTTTGCCATTTTTCTGTGTATATGACGTCAAAGGCAGCAAATTGTGCACCAAAACCATCGCAAACTTTCAGAGTTGACTGGTGAATTTTCCCGGGCAGGAACAATTTTTTTTGATATTTCAACATCACATGGAGGCAACATTAAAATACTGTTACTTTACTTGAGCCTTTTCATTTCATGCTATGTACACCTTAGAGGGAAATGTACTGTTATCTGACACCGCTGGCTACTTTACAAATTAAAATTTGTAAAGATTTCTGCATAAAAAACGTACACTTTGATAAGTGTTTTTTTTTTTTTTTTTTTTTTTTTTTTCACTGACGCTGACTTCACACAGCTCCCTCTGGGGCAAGGTTCTTATAGTTACGTAAAACTAAACTTAAAGCTAAAACTAGGTGTGAAAAAACAGTAGCCATGTTTCCATCAGCCTGTTTAGATGCGCATCTAGAAGTATCGCATCGGAAAATTATGATGGAAATGCCAAAATTCAAATTAAAATCCCCTGATTCGCACAAACTAAAATACGCTCGCTTTAGCCGGGTTTTGGTTGACTCGAAAAAATGTTGATTCGCAAAACGGGGGACGGAAACAGTTATGTTCGCATTAAGTCTGACGTAGCGCACCTCTCTCCATGGTGATATCCACACTCCGGGTCGGGAAGGCGGTAATGCATTTACAAGCTGGTTGCCAACCGCCAGAAAACACAGAAGAAGAAGAATGCGAGACTTGTTTTGTTTCCGGTTCTGCGGAAAACTTGCGCAAGTTCATAGTTTTCACCAAAGTCCGTACATTTAATGGAAACACACAGGATTCGTATTTCTTTTAATGCACATTTCCCAATGATTCAAATCACTTTTGGATGGAAACATAGCTACTGTTGTTACCTGGAAAAAAACAACAACTAAACTTTAGAAAAGTAAACAAAACAAAAACTAACAGACAATATTGTGTACTTAAAATAAAGTACCTAAGGGAGAATAAAGCATTCAGGAAATATCTTTAGTGTTAGACTTAATTAATTTGGTCAACTTTGTCAACACAAGCCTGAGGAGGCATTGGTGCATATGTTTACTGAGATGGGATGTCTACGTGACTGTGAATCAACTGCCAATGTGTTGTGTTTGTATAATAAAACTTATTCTGAACTTCTTGTCCCTGATGAATAACGCCATATTACAATATAAACTAATACTGAAACTAAAACTGAAACGAACCAAAACTAAACATTTTTACACAGTAAAAACTAAAGTGAAAGGAACAAACCCACTCTGGAAACTAACACAAACTAAACTGAATTGAAAACAAAAATTTAAAACAAAATAAAAATAAAAAGTAATGAAAAATACAAAACTATATTATTTCGACCAAGCAATCTGATTGGTCAACAAGACATTTAGGATGTGCTCAAATCAGCGTAACAGGTCCGTGTATCATTCAATTTAAAATCAAAAAACAAAAAAATGTTTGTTTTTTCATTTTTTGACTTTATGCTCATATCAAAATCGAAAAATGGGCCACAATTAAAATTTGAGTTTTGTGCAGCAGCAGCGCAGCAGCAAAAAAAAAAAAGCATTATAAAAAGCCGACAAATAGTGTTAATTAATTGACATATAGTGTTAATTAATTGACATGAAACATTGGAGAGGTCGTCAGTCCTATTCTATAGTCTGTAATATTTTTTATTTTATCATAACTTCTCAGAAATTTTTGTGTGCTTCTGACAAGGGCAGACAATGAAGTTAGATATGACGGTCTGGCAGACGGTTGTGGCGCTTGAATGGGCGCTGTAATCCTGATGGTCCTGCTGTTAAGAGTGGGTCGGCTCAATCTTACAACTCCTTCTTAGTGATGACATTTACCAGGAGAGCTAGAACCATTTGACTAAAGCTGACGTTATTACTGCTGTAGCATGATGTTATTAGGCTAAATATTACATTTCTAACAGTGTCTGAGCTGATTTATTGACACAGCATGCCTGTAGGCTGCTGTAACGTTAGGTTATAGGTGTTTTTTTTTTTTTAATCCAGTGAATGCAATGCACTTCCGTAGAAAATAGTTCCGGGTCACGCAAGTTGGATCAAATGAAAAATCCAAATCAAATTTTAATCGTGGCCCATTTTTAGTTTTGCTATGTTTGGTGTGAGCATAAAATCAAAAATAAGAAAAAGAAACCATTTTTTGTATTTTTGATTTTGATTATTAAAGGAATAATGAAAAAACAAACCGTTTTTTTGTTTTTTGATTTTAAATTAAAAATGGAATGAACGAATGATACACGGACAGTAACAGCACACCTGACTCATCACTGAAAATAATAATGTCACCGCTAAAGCAAAAACCTGAAGACTACAAAATGGATGATTTTGTTGTTAATTTTGATCTATATGTTGGACTGAGTTTAATGAATGGTTTTTAGACGATGAGGCTGCTGCTGCTGCTGCTGCTGCTGTTACTTCGGTGCATACTGAACACACACATGCTCCATATGTTTTCATGTATATGAGCTGAAATCTATAGAAAAGCTCTTCACAATCCTGAAAATGTTATATAGCCTAACATGTAGCCTAAATATAAGCACACTGGAAGTCAACATTTATTAAACTAACATATCTGAAACAGTTTTTGTCTTTTATTTCAAATTACCTGAAAAGTTGATAAATAAAAAAAAACACCAAAATTAGGTTATTAGGATATATTATAAACAATCTGACAAATGATCCCAATATCCTGTTTCTTGTTTCTTTATTGAATAATTAACTTACATAAAACAATTTCAGAACCTGAACTTAACCACTGCATTTACAGAAATTCTCCTGCATACTTCTAAAGGCTGAGTGATGCATCGGATTAAATTAGTTAGTCTAATTTTTATTAAATCAAATTTCTTTGATTAATGTAATTTATGGTGCTGTTTGCTGCTCGATCGTCGACAGTCGGAATAAAAAAGCTGTTTTTGAAAGACTGAATGCCGTCAAGTATGGACTGAAGCAGAATATTTCAGTACATAAAAACATGTTGTGGATTTTGGAAATTATTTCGTCTACTTTTTTTTCAATTAATTTAGACTTTTGGATTTTACAAAGTCCGCAAGCGCCTCGTGCCACTAATGCTCTGAAGACACCAAAGGCTTTATACTACTTTTAAAACATGTAGAACTCCTTTAACACCTGGAAACATACGCTAATGTGGGACCTCTGCAGTAGAGTATATGATATTCATGATCTCCAGAGGATGAATCCTGATGATTCTGTTGATCTCTCAACTTTCCTCTGGTGCCGCCATCAAGACAAGTTTTCCTCGATCAACACTTTGCTCCACAACATGGTGTCTCCAAAATTAAGGTGCAGAATTGTAAGTAATGTACACAGCACATTCATGCTCCTCAGAGGACCAACCCTTTTCATTTTGGACTCTGCACGGGCTTTCTACAGCGCCATCTTCAGGACAAAATGTCAGCTTTGCCTTCCAGCATACTGCATCACCTAAAAGGCAGATTTTAGTTGCATTTTCTTATCTTATTAAATTTTCTGTGCAGTTTTGCACAATAACATGAACCCCGACTGCAGTCTGGACTCATCTGAATGTGATTCTGTCGTTTGATCAACAGAAACCCGACATCTTTAATCCACCCTCATCAGTCTTCAGGACTTTAAACTCTCGAGTCGTGTTTCTGTCTTCATGCAGCTCCACTCGTACTTTGTGGAACAACATGATGACATGTTGTCAGAAGTCAGCAGAGCCTCAGCATCCTGGAGCCGGACCCCGAGCCTCTCCCTGCTCACAATCACAACAAGGAAGAGGAGCTTTCAGCACGGAGCTCCACGCCCAGAGAGAGTAACCCGAGCCGGGGTGGATCACACACACACACTCGACGTCCTGGAGCCTGCAGGACGGCTGCAAGAGCCAACACTGAGTTTCATTACAGCTCTGCAGGAAAACAAACGTGCAGATAAGAGAGAGAATCTACTGGTTCAGTTTATTGAACAAAAGTGGGATTAGTTTAAACCAATGGGTCCTGCTGGTGGATTCAATCGAACCAACTCACATTAAGATCTTATCTAAATTCATCTCGCAGTTGTTTTGTATTTTAATCCAAACCAAGGGAATTAATCTGTCACTACACAATGTTTAATTACAGACGACAGCAAATGTTTAAAAAATGAGACTAAACATTTACAAACAGCTGTGCATCATCTTTTCCCTGAAAGTTTTTTCAACAATCAAACAAGCATCTTGTATTATCCTTTTTTGCTTGCTAGCAGTGACTTGTTGTACTTAAAATCAATTTAGATACAAAGCATTTGCACTTATTTGGACACTCTATGATGACAGCATCACATTCATATCAAAATTAACTTCATATCTTTGAGTTTAGGATCGATCGTTGGACAAAACAAGACTTCCAAAGATTTCACTTTGGGCAGTTTTCACAATATCTGGACAATTTATAGATTTAAATGATTAATAATGATTGCACATTAAATGGCTGTTATCAGTTACACAGATTTGAGGTATAATGGCTGTACTCTACCTTCTATTTTTACATTCATTGTGAAGCAGCCACTAGTAATTACGTTGGGAGCAAAGGGTGACGTAGTAAAAAGAGCAACGAAGTCCATATAGGGAGGAGGTAGAAAAGTGGGGAAAAAAACATAGGACTTTGACCCAGGAGACGGCTGTTTGTGTCCTGTGTAAAACCAAAATTTAACGTGACTAAGTAACAAAATACCTATTTGAACCTAAATCATGATCTTTTCTAAAACCTGACCACATAGCTTTGTCCCCTAAAACAAATCAAACTGAAACCTAACGACTGTTTCACAGCGGTGGTATGCAACTTTCTGGTTCACTGGTAAGCGCATTTTGCTCTGTCTAAATGACAGCAATAACCACTGATGATAATACGCGTTTTGCTCTGTCTAAATGACAGCAATAACCACTGATGATAATACGCGTTTTGTTCTGTCTAAATGACAGCAATAACCACTGCTGATAATACTGAAAATGGGTGAACTAACAATAAAGATAACATACCAGTTTGACCCAAAACCATGATCTTTTCCAAAACCTAACCACACAGTTTTGGCCTCTAAACCAAACAAAACTAAAACCTAATTAAACTATGACTGTTTCACAATGTCAGCCTACTGGTAGCTTCAGTTTGCCACGTCTGAAGCTTTGTACTGGTAGTGATAACAACTGATAATGTCCATTTAATGGGCTGATAATACTACAAATAAGTGAATTAAAGATGAAAATATTTGTTAGTTGCAGCTTGAATGTACTATGTAACAAACATACATATTTGAACCAAAACCACGATCTTTTCCAAAACCTAACCACAGAGTTTTGGCCCCTAAACCTAACAGAAAAGAAACCTACAACAACTGTGACTGTTTCACAATGTTGGCCTACTGGTAGGTGCAGTTTGCCACATCTGAAGCATTGTCATGGTAATGATAAGAATTGATAATGTCCATTTAATGGGCTGATAATATTCAAATGATTCAAAATGGGTGAATTAACAATGAAAATAATTGCCGGTTGACGTCTGAGTATCACGTAAACATGAATCAGGGATTAAACAGAAGATCCCAGAGTTTAAAACTAATTCTAAGTCCTGAATCTGCCACGTTTGTTAGGCCTTGTGTCTGAAAAGTACGCTTGGGCATATTAAATTATAAATGACAATTTCGACTGCATTTTGGTTGGAGGAGGCTTTTCTTGCTACACAGCATGTGGACCCATTTGCAGACAGAACAAGCTCGAATCCCTCAGAGTGAAATCTCGAAAGTTGATGAGATGGATGACGACAGGCTGACCAAACGTCCTCTTTTGCCCGGACATGTCCACTTTTCACGTCCCGTCCGGGGCATCCGGGGCGTCCGGGGGGTTTTTATAAACTGATGATAATGTGTGTGTGTGTGTGTGTGTGTGTGTGTTAGCGTGCGGCACGGGCAGCATATTTCTGTCTGAACCTGAACCGAGCCCGACATTATTTAATGACCAAAGCACTGAGTTTGTGTCACACAGTGGTTACAGGCTATTTAACAGGCCAGGTGTGCGCCGTGGGTGCTCAGCTACGGAGAGGGAGACCTCCGTGATTGAGACGGGAGCGGACGACGGGAGTTGACGCTTCTAATGAGAGGAGAGGGAGAAATAAAACAAAATAAGATAAAATAGGAAAAACCTGTCTCCCTCTTTTATTTTATTTTCAGCGTTTAATCAAGGCGGAGGCGGGCGGCGGGAGGTCCGAGACTTCCATCGAGGAGAGAGGTAGAAACAAACAGCCAGTGTGTGTGTGTGTGTGTGTGTGTTATGTTCAGGTGTTGTCACGTAAATAACAGTGCCCAAGCAATAAACAGGACAGACAATAGGATTTTATTTATTTTTACATTATATTTTCACTGAAAGCTGACCGAATCCGACCCGAGCCCGAATACAATTTATAGCTACATTTTTGACCAAACCCGGCCCGACCTGTCGGGTACCGTCGGGCTCGGATCGCCACACTCTAGTGTGTGTATGTGTCCCCTATTGGGGCCTATCTGAATTTCTGTCTTTGAGAGATATTATTTTGTAATATAACTGAATTTTCTATCCATACATATAAATTTTAAACATATTAAAATGATAAGGCATCTGTGAGTAAACTGCGAGTATCATTTAAGTAGGCTATGTCGTGGCTGGGCGAGTGTCCTCTTTTTTGGAAATCAAAATATGGTCACCCTAGATGACGATGCAATGTCTGGCAGAATGGGTTCTTGAACCAACAATAAAAATAAGTAGAAAAGGAGATTAACACTGTACAAATGACACTGAGCATCATTTTCGGGGAATAATATTTGTAAATTAGAGTAAAATACAGATGATGCTTATCCCGTGTAAATGTGCTGCGATAAACAGACTGTGTGGGCTTCATTTTTACATCACACGAGGTCCCCTGGTAATACGAGTCCCGTGTGAACAGTCATCTCTGAACACACGATATTTAAAAACTTCATTGTGCCCTCGCTGCTGCCGAAAATCCAGGACCCACAGTCTTCTTCCTGCTCTCAGGTAGAGCTGGAATTTCAAAATAAAATACGAGAGCTGAGGTGAATAATTCACAGATCAGAGAGCGTGTGGAGAAGAGTTACGACGGGTGGAGGAGAGGGCTGGACGGGGATACAGACAGATTCATTACACCGCGTTGAACACACGGGGAGAGACGCCAAAGAACACAGTTTCTTTTTCTTCGGACAATTAGTGCTCTGTCTTCACTCTCGGTGCTGTTGTCAAAACTGAGGGAGTTTAAAGTCTCTGAGCTCGTTTGTTAAATATCTTAAAGACTGAACCGAGGAAGGAGACGATACAGAGACAGATTCTGTATCAGAGACACGGTTAATAATAGAAATAGATCAGAGATAAAAACACAGATGAGCTCATCAGGAGGACAGCGAGGATATATTTGGAAAGTACAGCTTAGATAGAGTTCTTCGGTTGTTTTGGGTGGAAGAGTCTGTCAGCGCTCCTCACTAATGGACCCCCACCCCCCCAACTGTTACCAGAATATCACTTTAGTTTCTGGTAAAAACTCCGATGTATCTTCAGCCTCAGAACAAACGCTTATCTGAGGACAAGCTGTATGATTCAAAGACTGATTATTTCCTTTGATTTCACCACGATGACAGATCTTTGTCAACAGTTTGTTCTGGTTTCCATTGTAGACTGGAGGTTTTATTAGTTCATAGATCACTAAAATAAACCCTTGTCCTTGCGTTGTTATTATTGCCCTGTCCAGTACCACTGCTCATGCCCAATATCCCGTACAAGCAACCTTTTAACAGACTAATAAACAAAAAAAAGTGATGTTAAGATTTATGAACTTCTTCCATAGCTGTAAATATTTTCAATAGTTTAAATAATTTCCTGAAATGCAATGAGAATCCCAAATGAAACATCCTTTGTTCACTTCCTGTTTTCCTTTAATCACTACATTTTATAAATCATTCACAAAGCTAATTAAACCTGATTGAGGTTAGATATCTTGATCTAGGCTACAGACAGACAATGACCCCTGTGACCTTTGACCTCCCCTCTGTCAGCAGGTGTAACTCGGCCATACGTGCCTCTCACCGTGTTTTCAGATGGGTGTGTGATCTCAGCTGTCACCACACAACGATAAGAAGCAGCACAGGGGACAAGTATAAATAGACGCCTTATCACCTCATCAACCAATCAAATCAGATTGTTTACAGTGATGTCATCCTGTCAGAGGGGTATTAATAAAGGTATTTAAACCTGGACTCTGTAAAAATCCTGAGGTGGAGGCTGACGGAGGAGTTATAGCTGCACTCACCTACTAAATGACAGACTTATGTAACTCCTTCCACATGCCACAACACGCTGACATCATTTCCCGGTCGTGGGGTGAAAGTGGACAGGTGGCAACAGGTTGACTGGAAGCAGACATCAGGGCCGTGTTCGGACTCAGCGACCCATTTGGACCAAAGCTGGTTCAGTTTTTTACTTACTTAAACAACAAAGATCTAAATATAAACTGAGCAGCAGGAACAAGGAAACATGCAGCTGTTTAAAGATTTATTATGGGATGTTTCACAGTTTGATGCCGAGCGACGACAAGAAGGGTTCATCTCTATTTAAGTGAGGGGTGAACACATGGAAGTGACCTGTCACATAAAACATTATAAATTCAGATGGGAATTCAGCCAACTGCACACAGGTTGAAGAGTTAAAGTTTAAAATCATTTTGCTTATGTACTACTACTACTTCTACTACTGATAATTTATAAAGCACTTTTCGAAACCCAAGTGCTCCACAGAAGGCAGCAAATAAAAATCAATCATTCTGAAATGAAATATAAACTTTATTCAACTAAAAATCTTATAGATAATGAAAACAGAAATTGTAAAACCATTTCCAGTTCTTTAAAAAAAACCAGAAACAGTCAACATTGGCTCGCAGTTGAGATGTTTAAAAGTGTTGAAATGCTGAAAGAAGATGAAGTGGCAGTGACACACTTATGGTGGTTAAAATAGAAGAGCTCAAAGGCATTTAAAAGGTGGTCAAAACACACTTGTGGCAGTTACAATAGAAAAGCTGAAAGGAGTCGAAGTGGCAGTGAAAACATACTTATGTTTGTTAAAATAGAAGCGCTGAAAAGGCATTTGAGTGGTGGTCAAAACACAATTATGGCAGCTAAAATAGAAGAGCCGAAAGAAGTTAAAGTGGCTGTAAAAACACAGTTACGGAGGTAGAAATAGTAGAGCTGAAAGAAGTTGAAGTGGTGTTGAAAACACATTTATGGTGGTTCAAGTAGAAGAGCTCAAAGGCATTTAAGAGGTGGTCAAAACATACTTGTGGCTGTTAAAATAGAGGAGCTGAAAGGCGTCAAAGTGGTGATCAAAACACAAGTATGGCAGCTAAAATCGAAGAGGCGAAAGAAGTTGAAGTGGTGGTGAAAACACAGTTATGGAGGTAAAAATAAAAAAAGTCAAAAGAAGTTGAAGTGGTGGTGAAAACACAATTATGGAGGTAAAAATAGAAGAGCTGAAAGAAGCTGAAGTGGTGATCAAAACACAAGTATGACGCTAAAATCAAAGAGGCAAAAGAAGTTGAAGTGGTGGTGAAAACACAGTTATGGAGGTAAAAATAGAAAAGTCAAAAAAAGTTGAAGTGGTGGTGAAAACACAAGTATGGCAGCTAAAACTGAAGATGCAAAAGAAGCTGAAGTGGTGGTGAAAACACAGTTATGGAGGTAAAAATGGAAAAGTCAAAAGAAGTTGAAGTGGTGGTGAAAACACAATTATGGTGGTTCAAATAGAGGAGATGAGAGGCGTTTAAAAGGTGGTCAAAACACAATTATGGCAGTAAAAATAGAGGAGCTGAATCAAGTTAAAACTTCAGTTAAGGTGAAAAGACCAAAAAAGTTAAAGTGTGAGCACTGCATTAGGTTTAGGATTCAGTTGAAGTTTAAGCAGTGAAAGCAGTTGAAGTGGCGGTCAAAACACACTTTAGTTAAAACAGAAGAGCTGAAAGAAGCTGGAGATTAAGGTGAAAAGAGCGCTGCATTAAGTCTGGCACTCAATCTGAGTTCAAACTGTAAAAGCAGTTGACATGGTGGACAAATCCCACCCCTGGCACTTAAAATAGAAGAGCTAAAACAAGTTAAAGCTTCAGTTAAGGTGAAAAGACCAAATAAGTTGAAGTGTGAGTGTTGCATCAAGTTGAGGATTCAGTTTAAGTTCAAGCAGTGAAAGCAGTTGAAGTGGTGGTCAAAACACACATAGAGCAGTTACAATAGAAAAGCTGAAACAAAAGACTGAAAAAGTTGAAGTGTGAGTGATGCATTATGCCTGGGATTCAGTTGGAGTTCAAGCAGTGAAAGCAGTTGAAGTGGTGTACAGAACATACACATGGCAGTTAAAATAGAAGAGCGGAAAGAAGTTGAAGCTCTTTAAGGTGAAGTCTGACCCTCAGATTTGAAACCACCACTTTACTTTATTTCACAGTAATCTGCCACATGTATTTCTTGCGTAAAAGTGAAAGTTCTGTTCTGTCCTGGTGCCAGATGAGAGGTCAGAGGGTCGCCAAAGACATCAGAGCTCATCGGCTAAAGAGCGGAAACATCAACAATAGTTTTCATGTTGGTCCGGCTTGTTTTTGTTAAATAATTTTAACACAAATTTAAGTGTTTTTATCCAGAGACACTCAGGACTTTGAGCCTCAAATCTGCAGTGGTGGTCGTCGTCAGGCTGGCAGCCGCTCAATGATCACAGATCAGACTTCAGGAAACAAACAGCGTCATCGTGCAGCAGCAGCAGCTTTAATATCTGATGTAACTGCAGCTCGTCTCCACGGCACGGCGTTCAGACCCGTGACGTCTGCAGAGGATCCCCCCTCTCTGCTCCGCTGCTGGACCTTATGAATGAACAAGTGTTTCATGTGGAAATTGTTATTCTAACCACATACATAAGTGTTTCAGGGCTGTTATGGAAAAGTAATTGGCGCAATTACAGAGGAGGGGGACATGTGTCAGAGGGTCGGGGGCTTTCCCAGAACACAAAGTTTCCTCTGCACAGATCTGCTGCAGCTACGTGGAAACAACACACAGGCATCTGACTTGATGTGGAACATATATGTATATATATATCATATATACCACCATGCTGCTGTATCGGATATTCACTGTAGGTGCAAATATGAGTCAATAACTTTCTGCAGGTTTTTTCTTTGTCTTCAGTAAACACAGTTTTTTCTGAGTATGAATACGCTGTAAAAGATGAAGGTGGAGCAGCTGCAGCAGATCAGCCAGAGTTCATCTCCAGCGTGTTTGTGCCACAGAGATATTTCTATAATCTGATTTTCAGTTGCGCTTTTGGATTTTTCTGATTTTTTTTTTTTAAACCAAATTTTTCCACGTTTTTAACGTCTTCAGCCACGCAGGTCTGTCAGTGGGTCGTCCAGTTACAGTTACACATTAAGTGATGTCTAAACACGTGCAGTACGAAGGCTCCAGCAGTCTGCAAACAAAATACACCAGTAACTGTGGTCCAAAGAAGAGCCGCAGATCTTCCAGCAGAGCTGAAGAGACAAATTTAATAATGCTTTTACAGTGCAAATAGAAGCTGTGTCTTCTCTGTGTGTAGAATCAGTTCTGCGAAGGATCAAAACAACACTAGAAGAAGTTAATTTTCTCTCTGCAGGATGTTTGTTTGGTTTCGGAGGTCTGTCCTCACCTCTGATTGGTTTTCCAGACTCCTCTCCCTGACACATGTTGAGGGTATAAGCCTCATTGAGTTGACCTCTGACCCCGCTGTGGTCTAAAAATAAACCTGACAGACTAAATAAACATCTGTGCTGCAGGTCCGGACTTGGCACTGTTTTACTGTGTGAATGTCACTCGTGGGAACTCTGAGCTGAGAGGATGGAGATGAAGCTGACAGGTTGTCGGTGCAGCAGTTTCAGTCTTTACACTGTGAATTATACAAATTGGGGGAATGCAGTCTGCTAATTAATTCACATGAAGTCAGTGCGGCTCCAACAGAACATCACAGGATCATCGGCAAAAGGCTGAATCCGGCGCAGCTTTTGCCGCAGCGTCATCAACCAAACTGCTGTCGTGGCCAATCAAATTCCTAGTAGATTATTTTGTAGAGCGATCGTCGTGATGAAAGATTAAATGATGGTCACTGTGATAAAGGTATAAAATCTTATCTATGAGTTAAATCTGTCACTCAAACCTTGATTTTATTTCATGTCTCACCAGAACCCTAAACAACACATCTAGCAAGTTTTAGCATGTTTAAGGGGCCGTACACATGCCACGACTTTAACCATCAAAGAACGCGAGATCAGGCGCTGGGTGCTGCGCTTGTGCCTTTTCTATGCCAGCTTTCAAGAGTGCAGCAGCAGGTTGCATCTGAGGTGCGAAGCCACCTCAACAAGCGCAGTAGCGTATTTACCTAGCTGTTTATAAGTGTGTAGGCGTATTGTCTGTGGGACAGATGTAAAGCTCTGGGTAGCCCTGCACTAACATGATCAACTTTCCCGTGTTTATCACAGACTGATATTTAAGGAAGAAGGGAAAGACAACCAACAGTTCTTCTGTGGTCACTTTGGTTAACCCTTTGCACCCTGAGCAAATTGGCTTGATTTCTTTATGGAACATGGGAAATAAAATTAGTTAAAAATAAAAAATAAAAAAATTGAATAAAAGAAAATTAAAAACAAGAAAATTTGTGAAAAAATAATAATTATAAAATTAGAAAAAAAATGAATAAATAAAAAAGAGTGAGAAAGTTAAAAACTAACAAACAAGAAAATGACCTGATAAAACTTAAAAATTACAATAATACTGTGTCATAATTTTGAATATGTAATAATAATAATTATATATTTTTCAGTAGCTTTTTTTCATTTTTCCCATTTTTTTATTTATTTTAAAAATCTATTCTTTTCTTTTTGCAGTTTGTGGGACATTTTTCACGAAGTTGCTTGGTGCCTTTTCCCCCATGTTTTTGAAAGAAA
Organism: Epinephelus fuscoguttatus; assembly: GCF_011397635.1. Classification (NCBI taxonomy): domain Eukaryota; kingdom Metazoa; phylum Chordata; class Actinopteri; order Perciformes; family Serranidae; genus Epinephelus; species Epinephelus fuscoguttatus. The sequence goes on from NC_064773.1 coordinate 3,944,390, forward strand.
TTGCGCCAATTTGCTTTCAGGGTTCAAACGTTTAAAGGCGTCTGAAAGCAGCTCAAGAAAAGTGATGTCCCTCCAGGTTTCAAAGGGTTAAGTAAAAGAATGTATCAGAGACATGAAGTACTTGGTGTAAAAGTACTCATTGTGTATTAAAAGGGTTCCCTGTTACTCTCAAAATGGACTATGTTACATATTACTTGTTACCTCAATTTAAAAGTAACACGTTGCTTTATAATATTACTCTCTGTGTAGAGTAATAAGTTACTTATTACACTACTTTTAGAATTACTTTAAGGCGCTGAAAGAGCACACCTTTGGAAAGTTGAGTGGTCCAACCCCAGACTGTCACAATCATAAATTAACTTCAGGTAAAATTTAAAGAGCCAAATCAGTTCCTGTGTGTCCTTCATGTTCTCCCGGTTGCAGTCACTCTTTTCGGGATGCCTTAATTTTTCTCAATAATTTTTTTAACTCAACCATGTTGCGGTTAAGATGGAGTCAGAGGTACTTAATGCTTTTGTCCTTACTTTGGTTGCTAAGGTTCTTTGTGCAACAAACTTTAAGCAATTCCTTAAATATGGGACCAAGATGAGGAGACAGTCTTAAATCCATGAGTAAACATTTTAAGGAAACCTTAATGAGAAGACTTGAGAACTTTTAGTGCATCCGATTTTATTTAAGTTAACCTTCACTCGGACTATAAGGAAAATCTTAAGTTAAGGTGCTTTGTGCAACTGGCCCCTGAATCCTTCTTCCACTATTGCTGACGCAGTTAAACAACACGTTGTACAAACCACTTCTGATCAAGCATAAGCCGACCCTTAAAGCCGCTCCGCTCTTGTGGATCAAAATGAGCCTCCTTAGGGGGGACGTTTAAACAGAATTGGAGCTGAAGAGGTTAATCGTGAACACATTTCTCAGCTCATTATCACTAAAGATTGTGTTCATATTTAACGATTCCACAAGTCACAGTTTACATCCAGTACCAACATTCAGGGCCGACGCAGAGAGCGCTTTGTCGTCCAATATCAATGTTCTGTCTGATGGTTGGATTGTTATAACGCTGGTTATTTTAACTCGTAATGCCAAGAAGTTATTTCATGAAGCTCTTCAAGTATTAATGAAAGTCTCCTGGTCGGAGGTTTTTACCTACGTGGGGGTAAAACGAGCCACACGGCAGCGTAAATATGTTTTAAACAAGGAGTTATTCTGCTGCAGAAGAAAGCCTCCATAGATTGGTTTACACCTGAACGACCACATGTGGCTCCTCTCTCTGCGTCCGCATATTGGCTTTGATTACTGTAATTGGTTCTGAGGCCCAGCAGAAACCAGCAAGACCAGTAAAAAGTACCCTCTCACTAAAGCCATTAACCCTGTCATAACGAGCAGAGAGGGGAGGGGGGTGGGGGGGTAAAGTGGCTCCCAATTAGCTGGATGAAGAAAAGCCGTGCGGCCTCTTACCTCCATGTTAAAGGAAATAAAAGTGGAGAGGACGAGGCACAAAAGAGTGTCTGTAACAGGAAACTGAGCGCCGCCACCGGCCAATGAAAACACTTTGCCTCATGTCCAAAATCAGAACCACATGCAGCGGAGAGAGCCGTAATAATCAGGAGGTTATACTTCCTGTCTGCTGATTGGGGGGCGCTGGGAATAGAGGCAGCTGGGGGTCCAACAGCCAATCACAAGCCAATCGAATTAAGGTGTGTGTGTGTACAGTAGCTCAATGTCAGAAGCCCGTAGAGAAAACAGGGGTTTCAGGGAGGTCATGGTGAGTTGTGAAATGTTTTGTTTTGCCAGATTTTCTTTTACATAAAATATATTAAAAACTGTGTTTTTTAGATAAACATCACTGCATAGTAGCTTTTTTAAAATTGATTAATAATTTTTGAGACTGAGTTTTTGACCTTTAGTAGTGCTGTGGTTTGTTTTGTCCCCATTTTGTTTGTTAGGTTTTGCAGTAACGCACCAACAACCGCAGTGAGGACGAAAACTGCGAGCCAAGCAGCAGCCTCCGAGGTCCAAAAACGAAGCCAGTGTGTTCCTCTAATGTCCACTTGAGGCTGGCTCCAAAACAGAGTCAGTCCCCAACTGTAGGGGGTGATTTTTTTGTTTCATAACTCACCTGTTTACATTTTATTAAGGCCCAAAGTTACACATATTTACAGATGAGGCTGCTGGATTGACAAGCTGTCTGTGAGGCGTCGCTACTAGTCTACACCTCCCTCCTCCACAGCTTCACCCTCTCATCCAAATATGCTCACGTCAAGCTCCAAAAAACCACGTTGCCAAACTCGAGACTTCAAAACAGCAGCCCACAACCCAATGGGTGACATCACAGTAGCTATGTCCATTAGTGAGTAAACTTGGATTTAAACAATGCAGAAATTTGTTTGTTTACAAGAAAACTCTTTAATTGTCTTGAACCATAGGAATAACGTATGAATTTTGAAAGTGGGTATAGTTCCCCTTTAAAGACTAGAGACCATCTTGTGATGGGAACCCTCAGGCAGAGGTGCAGCAATCCAGCACTTAAAACAAATGTGAGCCAGTGACATAGAGTTGGAGGAAACTGGACCTCTCTCTTCTTCCAACACCACTGCTCTGACCACGCCCATCTTCGAACTTGACCTTCATTGTTATCTAAACTATGACTGCATCGTGCATGGTTTATAAGTCTGTCTGTCTGTCTGTCTGTGGACTATTTTTTCTTACCGTGATAACATCGCAACGGTGCAAAATGCAGTCATAAAATGTGCAGCTGACATCACAATGAAGGCCAAGTTCAAAGATGATGTCTGAAGATGTTCCATCGCTGTATTGCAACTGGAGTGATCTCTCAAGACAGATTCTGCAATTTACATTGTAGAATCTGTCGGCAGCCCTGTGCGAAAGATGACCACGGGGGGGGGGGGACTTTGAGTTTGAAGGATGCTGCGCTTTAGCCAATCACAATGGAGGGGGCGTGGCCGAGACGTGCAGGTGTCCCCAGGAAATGTGTACCTACAGAAACAGCAAGCTCCGTGGCGACTGCTCCACCCAAAACGCCGTCTCGTCAACGTGAAAGAAAAAAAAAATTCCAGCGGATGTCTTAGTTACAACATGCTTGAGGTAACTGGAGTAGTTTCATGTTGTATCCAACAACGGGAGGCTTTTAACAGATGACGTCCTGATGTTAGCTTTGCTAACTGTCCCTGTCAGCTGCAGCCTCTGATGCTTTAGACATCGTGATTTCCCAAAACTGAATAAATACCACACATAGCAACACAAAACTGCTTTGCTAGCTCAATCATGTTGTAACTAAGATATCCGCTTATTCACGGACCGTTTATTGAGTTATTACCTTATTTTTATACAGTCTATGGTTATTACAGACACCGCTAACGGCTAACGTTAACAGCTAACAGTTAGCCCAGCTAATCTACAATAACCATATTATTAATTACAAAACGTGCACAGAAATAGTAATGTTCAATCATTGTGTTTATAGACTTAACAAACATCAGATTAGTCTACACGGTGATATAGTGATGTGAAAAATGTGATATATAGCTAAACTCTGCTGGTTTTCTACCCAAAGTATTTGTAAACAACACGGTGAGTCCCTGGGGGCACCGCTGGAAGTTAAGGGCGTGAGCGATCGCCGAGGCCCCTGCACTTCCGTTAGTCGAAAAACTCCGGGCTGTGCCTCCAGAGGTAATCGATGGATTTCCAGATTGCAACTGGAGTGATCCCAGCATTAGACAGTCTCCAGTATAGAATAAGCTGGTATGAAGTGCAATGTAACATTAATAATATAGTCTAGTGTAGTACAGCAATATAACATCATATCAAATAATGTGGTAATGATAATGCGGCAACAAACGCAGTGAAGAAGAGGACTGCAAGATAGTAAACATGGCCATCCACACTGTAGGATTTGAAACACAACAGTCAGCTTTGCAAATGTTTCATGACAAAGGCAATGCATTAAACATGTTCAATTCACGATTCGATTTTTGGTGAGAAACACTGAATATAAACACAACATCAAAACTCCACAGAGCAGCTTTAAGTTTAAATGTTTAATGGCAAACTTTTATTTTAAATACAGTATTTTACACTGATAGTTTTAAGGTCTTTAAGTCATTACTGTACAGAATTTAAATTTCCACATTTGGCAGAGTCCAGTTTTCATTAACTTTAGCTCCAGTGGAGTCCTGGTCCTGTGTCAGTGTGGAGGTGATGTCACGTCAAACTAAATTTAGCTCCTTATTGATGAATGAGCCCCTTCTGAGGTATTTCCCCTCTAAAAATATTCCTCCAGGTGGAGAGTGTGATGAGCCGTGACACACACAGGAAGAAAGACAGTTTTGTATCTCAGAGGCTCAGGTCGGTCCTCGTCTTCCTCTGTTCATCTCTTCCCGTGTGTTGAAAGGACTCCGACCTCTGAGGACCGCTGTGTTTAAAAGCTGGAGCTCCATTAAGAAAAATAACCGGCTGACGGACTCCATGTGGCCACACAGACGGCGTCTGGTCCACCACGGTCCAGCAGCTCCTCCACCATCAACTTCAGGGAAAAACAGTCCATCATTGCACACCTTCAGAAACAAACCCTGATGTGGTTTCAGTGTTTACAACTCTGAGATTGTTCCTCCATCACACCGAGGGAAAGATTATGTGATAATAAACTCGACTCCCCAGCTTCACCTTTTTGTCACCTGAGACGTTCAGCTGCTGCTTCAGTTTAGACGAGGAAGAATAAACCAATAAAAAGCAGGAAGGTGTTACGATGTGGAGATGTTTTCAACACCAGTCCTGATGTTGTTGTTTATTATTATGACAAGTTTTGTTATTTTTGACCTTAGAAACAGAAATTTATCAAAACAGCATTCAACACAAGACTTATGTTCTGTTTTGGAAGCTTTTAACCATCTTGTGACCTTCATCAGGAGATGGTAGTTGTATCGTTTACTTTTATATCAGTGTGACTTCAGTTTTGTTTTGCTCATGGGTTTTCTACATCGAGATACGACGTCCAAGGGCAAAGACACCGTGTCGACTTCAGCCTGCATTGTCTGCTTTCAAAATACACTTCTGTTTTCACAGGAAATGTACAGTTTGCATACAGTCTCTTTCAAAATAAAAGCACTACTTTGGTACAACGTCGTAAATGGATGTTTTTCTCCCTAAACAACAGACACACACGTGGTTGGGGTTTAGCAAACATCAGCCTCCCTAGTGAAAGTCAATGATTGTTGGACCCATCCACCACCCCTCCTGCCTGCCCTACTTGGACTTCTGCCACGTTAACTTTCATCGTTGCTCCATTGTGTTTCCCCCTGGTGCTGCGGGGCACCGTTAAACAATAACAGTGACCGGCCACGTGATGCCGACATGAAAGGACAGCTTTTTTGTGTCTAACACTGGGAGCCACTGACCAAGTGCTGGTTTTCCACGACTTTGGAGGGAGACTGGGCTGGTCTTACAAGATGGCCTCACGAGCCCCAGTGAAGCATTTGCAAACCCTAGTGGGGGTCGGGTAGCCTGGAAATCCAGACCCAAATCTAGAAAGATTTAGGGTCTGGCTATGAGTAATGCAAATGGCCCAACTCGAGGGGCAGCACCAAGCATGCATTTGAAAATATCACTGCATGCAACTGGATAACACTACGACCAATCAGAACAATACACGGGGTGACGTATACGCTAAGCTACCAGCGGAGCTAACTGGTAGATTAGACTCTTGCCGTATCCGGTCGGTAAAACAGCAAAAATGTCCTTCTTGCAAAGGAAAGATTCGAGCGCTGTCTTCTGTTCCTCTTTTAGAGAAAAAGCCAAGTCTAACTCGTTCATTGTAGCGGCCAAAGCCGTTTCAAACAACTGGTGTTCATCCGTAGCCATCTTGCAATGTTTACTGACTGATTCCGTCGTCTCAGCGCTGTCGTCATCTGTTTAGCTCGCCTCTGGCCCGCCTATATCAGATACACTGATGTGATTGGTGCAGCTCGGTTTCATGGGCATAGGTAATGAGCATCATTACTGATTGCCAGAGTGACTCGCTGAGCAAATTCAATTTAAGCTCTTGCGAGAACTCTGGATTTCCAGGGTAGGGGTCGGTTTATCAGAGTTGAACTCAATGTGAAAACTCCCATGGATTTACTTAACCCACACCATTAATATGATTTGATTTTGCTGGTGTAAACAGGCCTTGCCGGTGAGTACCAGGCACACCCAATGGTAGTTCACATTTAAGAGACAGCCCTGCCTCACGTTATAATGACAGGAAGCCAACAACAATATCAGCACCCAAGACCTACACATCATCAGTGACAACTTCCCTGTACCCTTCTCCAGCCACGTCAAGAGTCTTGGTGTCAGCCTGGACAGCACTCTTTGATTCGAACCCCACATAAACCCCAACTGCACTGCCCCCAGGCTCTGGAAGTCCCTATCTCCACACATCCGACAGTCTGACAGCATAACATCCTTCACATCCCGTCCCAGAATTCACCTGTTCAAGCTGGCATATGCACTTTACCAGAAACCACTGTACCAGGAAAAAAAAAAAATCATAATAAAGGGAAGCCCCAGGTTAGTTTTTCTACTGGGTTTTGTTTAAACAGATATTTGCAAAATTCACTTCTCTCTAATTTCTTTGATTTCTTATTTTTTATCTAATTTAAATAATTCTTCTTTGCCTGTGTTTGTGCAGCTGCAACGTGCAGGATCCATAAAATGTTTTCTTTTAATCCTCAATTTGTCGTGAACATATCAATGACTAAACCTTCCCCTGAGACCCAGCCCTGTCTTTACACGATCAAACTCTCCATCTGACTCACAAGTGTCCGTTAGTTCAGAGTGTCTCTGAGGACGAAGACGATGAGGAGACTGATGTGAAAACCAGCGACGTGGGCGGATTTAGACGACCGTGCCTCGCTCCGGGTCAAAATTAAAGAGGTGCGACAGTTCGTCAACAGAGTCTGGGAAGTGTCACCTCACACTCACTTATTGGCTTCAGTGACAGTAAAGACGCTGCACTCTTCCTGATCTGGCTACCTGTCCAAGTGTTCCACATATTCATGATATTAGCTCGGAGGCTCCCGGCTGTCTGCGGGGGCTCAGACCAACTTCTAGGAAATGAGATTTTCGGGATTAAGGAACAGACAATTGATAAGTCACCTGGGAAGCTGCAGAAAGACGTCCAGCAGCGGCTCATCTTACATGAGCTGCGACAGATGAAGAGCAGAGAAATCATCTTTCATATTCAGCCACGATACAAATGCAAAAAAGGAAGTTTAAGAAATCTCCATGTTAGCTGCGTTTCAGTCAGAGGTCAGTCAGTGACAGGAAGGATGTCAGGTTCATCTATGTCCAGGATCTGGTTAGCCTAGCTTAGCACAAAGACTGGAAGCAGGGGGAAGCTTTTAGCCTTGCTCCATCAGAAGTGGAAAATCACACCTTTAACAGCTCTGTCTGATTATAGCAGTGTGTCTGAGTCACCAGCAGCAGGTTTATTCTTGTTTATTGCAGATTGTCTGAATCTTTAACACCTCCGGACACTTTTAAATCTCTGTTCTCAGCTCATCAGGATGACTGGCAGGTGTTGGGGTGAAAAGTTGACTGTCAGACAGCAGTGAGGGCACGACCGGCACGGACGTCACTCTCAGGGGGGAAACACTGTCACAGAACAACTGCAGTAAAATGATGAAAAATAAAACTCACAGTGCTTTTTTCCCAATACAGTCTATATTTCCACACTTCCAATACAGTAAAATATTAAGATTTAATGTTAAAATTCACCTCATCAGTGTTGTTGTGATGCACTTTAGGTTTTAGCTGGTGGTGACTTCCTTTCACAGAGTGATACTGGATCATTTTTGCTTAATAGAACTGCAAATAAATAATATGAATACACTGGTAAGAGCGACAAGACAAAGGGCGAATAAATAAATAAACAAATAAATAAAATAAAATAAAATAAAATAAGATACTTAATAAAATTGAGCAAAACAATATATTGAAAGTAAGAAAAAATCCATACTGATAAAAACAAATATGCAATGCTTATTTAATAATGAGCAAAAAACATGTGGCACTTATTTTTTGCTCATAATGGACAACAAAATATATAATAAAAATAAAAACGTAAAATGTAATTTAGAGGAATATTACTGGTTTGCAAGTATGATTTTGAAACACATTCATCCTGAATTTAAAAAGATTTAAATATATTTTGTGCCACACACTCAAAAAATTATTTTCATCAAAAAAAATATTGATTAAAACATTTTCTTAACATGTCTCCAGACACCTGTTGAAATTGTTGCTTTTAGTTAGGATCTATTTCGTTTGTTGCTTCCTCTTCTTTAATCCTGCTTTTATTTTTTTTTTAAAAAAGCATTGCAAACTAGATTCATAAATACTTACACATCTTACAAACAATGTTAGTGTTCCACAAAAATGGTTTTAGCTCAACCAATTTTGGTCAGAATATCTCAAAAACTACTGGATGGATTGCCATGACATGTATCTATTCAGAGTTCCCAGAGGATAGCTTCTATTAACTTTGGTAAACATCTGACTTCATTTGTAGCGCCACCACTAAGTTCACATGTGTGGTTTTGAGTGAAAGATCTCAACAACTATTCTAAAGATTGCCATGAAATTTTGCACATTCATGATCCCCAGAGGATAGTCTCGCCACCAGACAATCAGAGATCTCCGCCTTCTGATAGTCTGGGGACACTCCTTTCTAAAGTGTGTTTAACACACTGGAGAAAACGGCCGGCAACAAAGCAACGCCTCTTGCATTTTTGAAAAGGACACGCCCTCCCGGAAATGTGCGCTCCCCCTTTTCTTGTCCGCAAGGAAACAAACACACAGAGAGCTTGAAAATGGATGCCGAGAGATTTAACTCCGTTTTATCAAACGTGTGCTCAGTCCACAAGATTGTGGAAATGAAGGACTTACAGCGACTTGAGCCATTTTGTACTGCTACACGTGTTTCTAGTCGGACTATGTTTACGAGCACAAGAGTTCAGCGAGCCACCAAAGGACCGCCCTGCAGATTTACTATTGGTTCTGCAACATAGGGAGTTTTTTTAAACTCTGAAATTGTATCCGCCCATGTAAACACAAAATCACGGAGAAAGACATCAGTCTTTAGTTAAGCAAAGCGTCTAAAGACTGACTTGTGAGTCTACCCAGAAGATGAATCCCAATAACTCGGTGATTTCCTGACTTCTGTCCAAGCACCAGCGTGAGGTTGACGTTTGCAGTTCAAAGTAAAATATCTTGACAACAGTAACATGGATTTAAATGATAAATACAATCCCCTGTATTTCTCAGTTCAGCGAGGTAGCTTATTACTACCTCCCGTGACGTCCCATGCCACGGGAGGTAGTAATAGTGCCCAAACGGTCTCTGCATAAACACGACAGCTGGCAAGACAGATGTGACATTTTGATGGCGTGTTAAGTGCGACCCACCACAGGCAATTCAAAAAGCAGCTGATAGCAGTTAGTGGCTAACTCAAAGAACAGCGGCCGAAAATGTCCGCAGATTAGAAAACAATGAGGTCCAGGAGCTTCTTACCCTTTCAAGTGGAGGACGAGATCAACCCCCATGTAACAGGGAAGGTAAATAACTGTTATTGCTGAGCTGTGTCATTGTTATAGTTCAGAAAGTGCTGCCAGACCCGTATGTTATATTTCACTCTAGTGGCTGACGCTGTGGCGGTACACATTACATCCAATCACTGTTTATAAAGGTGGACGCTGCATCACCACTTCTTCCCACTTCCCAAAAATGAAGCCAAAATATCCCAGCGGCAGCTGCTGACATCTTGTGCTGGTGACATCATTTGGATTAGTCTCCGTGGTATCAGGACCTCATCCTCTGACCAATCACCAATCCATGCTATCTAACACACACTCTAAGGCAGCATTATGCCAGTGCTGTTAGCCAAAACGACCCAGCCCAGAATCAGTCAGAACTTGGCATGCCTGATTAAATTAGCCACGCCGGGTCGGCAACACATTCTCACTCTGACCTCTTCACATATTGAGGTTTGGTCATGGACGTTCCATGTCCACATACGACATGCAAGGTACCCCGGTTGTTGTTGGCTGTTGACGTTCTGGGACACCGTGTCAAAATCTGCATGTTACATGCACCCTGACGCCACAAGTCAGTGCCAAAGTGTTGGATTTCGACAACTTTGGAGTGAATGGTGCCCCAGAATCGGGCTGAATCAGCTGGCCTGATTCCGGCTGTCCACACTGCCACCGCTGGGAGGGCAAAGCCGGCATAACGAAGGGTCCTCGTTGCAGCAGTATTGCGAGATCTCTGTGAAAAAAGGGCTTGTGTTTCTGAAAAGTAACTAGTAAGAAAAATGCAGTAATATTGTGTGCAATATCTGCCTGTACTAGATGCAGTAAAACAGAAGTATAAACTTAGTATAAAGTGGCATCAAATGGAAATACTCGAGTAAAGTACCTTAAAATAGCACTTCTGCACAGTACTCAGTGTGCTGACTGTACGTGATGTACTGACTGTGCCACACAATGAGAGTCATCCGGAGTGAAACCTGTCGTCTCCTCCAGCTTCAGTCACTCAGCAGCCGTCTGGTGGACTCCGTCTTTTCGGGTCGCTGACGACTGAAACTGAAACCAGCGCTGGAAGAACAAGTCGAGCATGTACGGTTGAAGTGCTGTCATGAAATCTGAGCTCTTAATTTTAACAGTACAAAGCAATAAAGTGGACCATTAATACACCCCCACCCTCCACTTCACCACCACCACCACCTCCACTTCCCCCTCCTCTCTCTGTCTTTTCTTCTGCAGCCTGCGATGGTTTTTCCAGCGTTAAACGCCGGCCAGCAGAACCTTTGATCCTGCTCATCTGCGCGTGTCCCAGTCTGCCCACACTTTTCCCCTGCAGCCGTCCAACCGGCCGTCTCAAACGGCTCCGTGGAGAGCGTTCAATGACTGAACCCAGATGAGGTGAGGGACTCCTCCAAGCCGCCCCGGGGCTCCAGCATTCATCCCAAATGCTTTTATCAGCTGCTAAATGGGATTCCTCGCCCGAGCCAAATGACCTAATATATATATAGTTTCTCTCTTGCAGTAATACATCAGTGCAGAGCTGATGGACGGGCTCTGTTTACAGTATGAGATGAAAAACGCTGTGTGAGATTTTATTGGTCCTGCTGGAGAAATTGTCTTTTCCACTGGCTGCTGCCTTCAGAGATCAGACGCTGCTCTCACAGAGATCTGTGGAGTTAAACCAGTTTCACTCTTAGATAAGTCAGATGTAGGGCTGGGTATCTAACAGTAAAACTAAAATGTGTCTGCAGCACCAAGCTTGTGTGTGAGAAAGTGTGTGAGTTAAATCAAAATATTATTTAGACAAGTTCATCTGCTTGTGTTTAGACATTTGAAGGAAAACTTTGCCCCCAAAATGATCATTTGTATAATAATTCCTCACCCTGTGTTTGTTGAATTCCTAAAGACAGCTTTGTTTTTCTTGCATGCTCGGTGAACGTAGAATCCAAAAACTGCAAAAATAGGGATCCACATTTAACAGCAGCAAAACTATGTGAAAAAATCAGTTTACAAATGCTCACATAACTCGGGCAGTATAATTTCTCTCCAGTTTAAGTTTATGCAGTCATGTGCTCAGTACTTCCCAAACACATGCATTTCCACTAAAACCTTACTATTTAAAATACACCAACATAAACAGTATCAGGCACAGACAAGTAGTGCACCTGAGGAATATTGTGCATTTCATTCCGTTCAAGTTCCACCTCCCAGCTGATTTACTGGCCAACACGAGCTGTGTGAGTGTTTTTAAACGGATGTTTTGACATAGTTTTGCTTTTGTTAAACATGGGCCCCTATGACTTCAGTTAATCAAGAATTTTCTCAGTTTTTGGATTCTTCGTTCACAGTTGGAGGCACCACAGAGAAACAGAGTTTTCTTCACAAATTCAAACGATATACCAAGAAGGTCTTTCTTTAAACAACAAAGATTGTTTTCTGTTTTATATTTCTCAAATCAACCTAGAGTATATTTCCAGTATTGTTATCTAAATTTGCAGATTGTGAAATCTTTCAAACAATACTCAGTCCAGTCAGTGGTAAGACAACTCTACTACAATTAAAGCAAATTTTAAGCTTAAAAAAAATTTTTGTTTCTGTGTCTAAACTGTGAGCCTGTCAACACCTGGTATTAAAATGCATTTTGGTGAATCGAACAAAAGTGGGCAGCATCGCTATTCACACCTGTGTCTATCATTTATCTCCATCTAAATCAGCTTATCACGTCTGTACTCTTGCTAGCTAGTCATGTTAGCAGTTGTGTCCGTACAGTTGGAGATGTCCCCATCATCAGAATTCAACACGTCTCCTTCCATAGGGCAAAATGATTGACGGTCACTCGACACTTTGTCCAACTCGTCATAAAATGAGCAAGTTACAGAGTGTTAATGTGCTGAAACCAAAACATCCACCACGCCCTGCATTGATGACTTACTCCTTGTCAGGAACATTCACATCTACGGACAATTTAGTGTCACCGACTAACCTGCATGTCTTTGGGCTGCGGGAGGAAGCCGGAGCACCTGGAGGAAACCCATGCTGACACGTGGACTCTGCACAGAAGGACGAACCAGGAATCCTCTTGCTGTGAGGCAACTACTACACCACTGTGCCACCCGCTTTAGCATTTACACCACAAAAAATATGTGGTTAAATGCATCCTAGAGCATCTCTTTAAATGGTTCTAGTGATTGGATCACAATGCGTCTTGGTGGTTGTTTGACACCTGTATTTAGCGCTGTTCATTTGTGATCTGATCGTCCAAGACACATTTCAATACCAGGTATAAACAAGCTCAATGTCCCTTGCTGGAAAAAGAGGGAAACATAGATCAATGTGCAGTTTGGGATCAGAGCAAATACTGAAAAGGGAAAGAGGTAGTGGAGACTCCAGCATGACAAAAAAAATCATCAGTTATTTCTTGACTCATCACTTAGACTGACTCAGAAAAACAAACTTGCTGCTCTTCAGTTCTCTACTGGAGTAAATGGAGGTGCTTTAAGTTTGAAAACTCCGACTGACTGAAGCCAAGAATTAAACACTTTTAACTGAACTTGGTGTGATGCTCTACGATCAGCTTTAGTTTAAACCTTTGTTCACATGGTCTCTTTTTCTCTTTCTGCCATGTTCTCAGGTTTAAACTGCAGTTTTAAATCTGAGGTTTAGTCTGAACTCAGCTGCTGTGTCCTGAGGTTTAACTAAACCTGCTGCGCACCTGATTTAATGGAGGCTCAAGAGTTTATGTCACGCACAGTGTGTGTGTGTGTGTGTGTGTGCACGTGTTGAATTTCCTTCATCTGAAAACTTTTGCAAAGCAGATTTCTAACATTAATTTTGGAAGTTCATTCCTCAAAGTATGAATCCTTTTATTGACCCCATGATCAAAACCCTAAGAATAGATAAAAGCATCAGCGTGTTTGTTCTGTCCAACGCTTTAAAAACGTCAACACTTGTCACACACAACATTTTTATAAACCTAAAGACTTTTCCAGGACAGTAAAGTCTGAATGGAACAAACTGACAGAAGCCTCATTGTGTAAATGAAAGTGTGAGAGCACGAAGAAGACTGGCAGCATCCAGTCCTTTATCTCCGAGAAAAACTAAACAAGGATCAAACCCGTTTCACGCTTCCCTCTTTTCCAACATGCCCCGTCTTTTCCACTCACTTCCAAATGTCACATGGCTGTTAGCAGCAGGACTGAAGGCCTCTGTGTGAGACTCACATGAAACCTCCTCACAAACAGCTGCAGCTCATTTTCAGTCTCGTCAAAACAGAAAAAGGCCACAAAGATGTTTTTTCCTGATATAACTCATGTGTAGAAGCCTGTGACCTAAAGGTTGTTTTAAAGCATCAGGATGATGCAGATAAACGTTTGTACGGCTCAAAACTGAACTACTGATGATGATGAAATACCTGATGTGAGAGTCACAGGTCTTGTCCACATGTCTACAGATATTTTTATAAACTGATATTCTGCTCTACATTTGGGACTCTCATCTTGGATGTAAGACAGAGCATTTGGAAAACAACAATGTCATCACCTCAGTTTGCATGCCCATTGTTGTTTTGAGTAATAAGCATGCATATTACTGGGTTGTTTAAGTGATGTGTAGGTGATGTAGCATAAAGAGTGACAAAGAACACTTGGAATCGGTGGATAGACAAGTAAAACAAACACTTTCACCCAGGAGACCGCTGTTTGTGTCCAGCGTGACACTGAAGGTTGATGACTTATTTTAACTTCTGTACATAAGTTTATCCCAAACCATGATCTTTATCAAAGCTAACCAAGTTGTTGCCTAAACCTAATTAAACATGACCATTTCACTGGTGGCGATGGCTGATGACTCTGAGAGTGAAGGCTGATGTGGATGATGACTCTGAGAGTGAAGGATGATGTGGCTGATGACTCTGAGACTGAGGGCTGATGTGGCTGATGAATCTGCGAAGGAAGGATGATGTTGCTGATGACCCTGAGACTGAAGGCTGATGTGGCTGATGACTCTGAGGCTGAAGACTGATGTGGCTGATGACTCTGAGGCTGAAGGCTGATGTGGCTGATGACCCTGAGACTGAAGACTGATGTGGCTGATGACTTTGCGACTGAAGGCTGATGTTGCCGATGACTCTGAGACTGAAGGCTGATGTGGATGATGACTCTGAGACTGAAGGCTGATGTGGATGATGACTCTGAGACTGAAGGCTGATGTGGCTGATGACTCTGAGGCTGAAGACTGATGTGGCTGATGACTCTGAGGCTGAAGGCTGATGTGGCTGATGACCCTGAGACTGAAGACTGATGTGGCTGATGACTTTGCGACTGAAGGCTGATGTGGATGATGACTCTGAGACTGAAGGCTGATGTGGATGATGACTCTGAGACTGAAGGCTGATGTGGCTGATGACCCTGAGACTGAAGGCTGATGTGGCTGATGACTCTGAGGCTGAAGACTGATGTGGCTGATGACTTTGCGACTGAAGGCTGATGTTGCCGATGACTCTGAGACTGAAGGCTGATGTGGATGATGACTCTGAGACTGAAGGCTGATGTGGCTGATGACTCTGAGACTGAAGGCTGATGTGGATGATGACTCTGAGACTGAAGGTTGTCCACCAATCGGAAGATCGACAGCTCCCGGCTCCTCTAGTCTGCATGTCGCAGTATCCTTGGGCAAGACACTGAACCCCAAATTGCTCCTGATGGTTGTTCCATTGGTGCATGTGAATGCTCACTGAGTAGCAGGTGGCACCATGTGTGGTAGCCTTGGCCATCAGTGTGTGATCGTACTGATAAAAAGAAATGCAAAATGTATAACAAGTGAACTGCTGATGTTAGCCACACTAGCTATCGCAGTTTATGCTCACAGCTCTGTGCACACTGTTTCCTGTACAGCTTATTTTTGGCCTCAAAATGTGAATACATTTTGCAAAGGGAAATCTGCAGTGACTGCACTGTAAAAACAAAAGTTGTGATTCTAGTTTGTGGACATTATTTCTAAACATGTAGTGTACTGCTGTTTATTGGGAGCTAAAAAAAGATGTATCTATAAACATATCGTAGCACGAGTTGCAGTCTGACCAATTCAAAGGCGCTAAGTGATTAAATACTTTAAAATTTTACTTTCAGAAAATCTACTTGAGCATATTTTTCTACTTGAATGCTAAAGCCAAACAGGATGAGCCATCTGCCCTGAAGGCTCATCTGATGTTCAACAAACCAGAGAATCACAAAATCTTCTAATGTGTGAATAATCAAGCTTTTATTTCTAAATCAGTGATGAAGTCAAACGTTCGTTTCTTAGAATAAATGTCCAGACTGTGTTTTTATGCAGATCTGACTCCTCTAAGGATGAATCAGGGAAATGGGTCATGATTAATGTGTCGTAATGAACTGGCTGTTATGTAAGTTCCCAATAAAGAATATATAGAAACATTTAACTTCCTGTCTACACTGAAAGTGGGATTACATGTATGAGTCATTGTGTTGATTTCTGCAAAGACTCTGGTCAACACATGTCCACATATCTACATATCACATGTCTACATCTATATCCAGTCCTCTAAGGTCCAAAGGGTCAAGTTGAGCAAAATATGAGCTCATATTAAATACAAAAATCAAAAGGAAGCATCAAGAAAGGAAATAAATAATAACATGCACTGTCACAGTTAGAATTTAAGCATCAGAGCTACTGAAATGTGACATTCACTTCAGTTGAAATGTTATTATTCAGCTGTTGTATTGGTGTTTTTCTTCATTTGTTCAATAATAACTATTTCAGTACATGAGACCCTAAAAAAGAGGCTGGATCATGGGGAGTACCACCAGTTGGTCCAGGAGCTTCGCCTCCATGATGGACGTTTCCAGGCGTATCTAAGGATGACTCAGGGGCAGTTTGACAACCTGCTCTCTATCGTTGGGCCGTATAGCTCTGGGTATCCAGCAACTGCTACCACCAGTTTCTCCTCCATTGTTTACCAACTGTGAACTTGTTGTAATGACCACCACAGAAGGCCCACCTCGAATCATCTGATTGGACGATTATTGGACGATGAGGTTTAGGCACAAAAACCACTTGGTAATGGTTAGGCAAAGATTGTATTTTGGCTTAAACACCCACGTTTGTTGGCTCAAAAGCCACTGAAAAAACACCGTTGAATTTGGAACTTGCAAAAACAGAGCGTCTCAGACAGAGGGCGAATACAGTTTCAGCACTGACAGTATGAGAAAAATAAAGTGTTTTTTGACCGTTAAATCATGTCGACACGTGTGTCGAAACCTAAAAGTAATAACCTAAAACATTAGCATAATAGGTCCCCTTTAAATATTTGAGAACTTTCTTTTGTTAAGAGTAAGGGACTGAAAAGTATCATTCAGGTACTCAAGTATCAAAACATTTCCAGCAGCGCTTGGTTCTGAGTGTTTCATAAATTGACCTCGAGGTTTGTGTATTTGTAGCTTTAACTTGACCAATTGTTGAGTGAAATCTTCAACATCTCATTTCCTGAGCGACGTGCGTTCACTTTCCACACGAAGTGCTGTTCCTGTTTCTTTCCAATCAGAGATGACAGCCGGCTCGGTCCTCCGCCACTGGCTCCCACCGCTAATGGAGGCCACAAAGAGTCCACAATGAAAAGAGCAGTGTTTGGTGGCTGCGGCTGAACCTCCTCCTGACATTTACACAGAGAGCCAGAGAGGGTCTGCACACAAACAAACCATTTGGATTTCATTTAGATTTACCAGCTCTGAAGGAGATCCGAGTAAATCCCGAGAAGAGGAAGGAAACATGGAGGGACCAACAGGGTGGAGGTGAAGGGGGTGGTGTACGAGTCACTGAGGGCATGAATGGGAATATTTTACTGACCCGGTCTTAACTGAAAACACACATTATCATCAGGAGAAGAACTCGGGTTCTACTAAAGTTCAGGCTTTTTAAAAAAGCGTTTCACTGCTGGATGACATCATGCAGAGAGGTGAGCCCTCAGGTGGGCCGACAGAAGGTATTCAGATCCTCAACTGAGGTGAAAGTACGAATACAACACTGTGAAAATCCTAATAATAATAAGTAAAAGCCAAGCATTCAAAACTAAGCAAAAGTATGTACAAACAGAACTTGTGACTTCCTGTTGAGAAACACCATCATTAAATCAGAGCACAAACGTCTCTTCACATTAACACTGACAGCAGGCAGAAGGTCACCAAACAGCCGGGTTGTTAATTACCTCGAAGAGACGACGTAAATTAAAGTGGCGTTAAAGTCACGTCTCAACAGGTAGCTGCTGCTGCCATGCATCTCCACTGTTTCACCTCCAGACAGGAAGTAAAGACAAGAAACCCCCGCTGCTGTCTGACCTCCCGATGATCTGACTCGCTGACGAGATGTCTGTGGATGATTGGTGAGTGGTTGACAGCATGTGAAAGTCCGCAGCAGTGACTTCCTGTCCAGGAGCTGTGAGTTATCAGCCCGCCACGAGGACTTTATTTATCAGTGTATGAGTCCGGCTTCACTGGGTGCTAATTCGTCCCCCGAGGGTCAGTTTGTTACCGTGATGAAGACGTGGTGTGAAGAGTTGTTTGCATGAGTCAACAACGGAAGGGGTTGGAAAAAAACCTGATGAGACTTGATGGCATTTAACATGTAAACAGGCTGCGTCTGGTCATTTATAGTTAAAGTTTCACAGTAAATTTAAGGTGACAGTACTGTACAAAATTATACTGAAATAAAATCAATTTAATACAAAGCCACATAGGAAACGTGATGCAAGTCCTACTGGGAAAATCCATTTTGTTTTGTTTGTTCACCAGCAAGATAACAGACAAATAACTGCCCCGATTTTCATAACATTTGGTGGAAGTGTGTACCATGGGCCGAGGAAGTATCCAATCTGACTCACAGGGCAGATATACAAATTATTCTTCACTTTTCGTTGACATTGCAAGATAGAGCGTCTGGTCTTTACGGAGTTCTGCGCTCTCCTAGTGCCCTTCTGGTTTATTGGTTTGTATGTTTTCTGATTGTCTTGTTTGTCTTTGACTTTAAATTGTTTGCTCTGAAGTGAAAATAAAACTCAGCGTGCAAAATACAGCCTCTCTTCGGATGCCATATACTGTGTGATAAAGATGGACGACACAACAGCTCCATGGATGTATTAAGAGACCTGGATACAGTGTCAGAGGCAGGCCCCCGTTCATTCCTATAAAAGTTGCTCGGTGGCTCATGAAGTCGAAAATGCTCAACTTCCACTGTATGAGAGTTCCCAGATATTCAGCACTGTGGGGCCCATAGGGCAGGCGCGCCAGAGAACAGGGGCAATTGCTCTGAGACAACAAGGGAGGCTGAACTTCCTCTAAAATTTCATAGAAGACTATTGAATTTACATTAAAATAAGAATTTACATTGCATTAAATGTGCGCTAGGATGCGTTTAACATCATGACTATGATTACAACGTGAAAAATGTGAGATATTCATATATATATATATATATATATATATATATATATATATGTAGCTAAACTCTGCTGGTTTTCTACCCGGAAGTATTTGTAAACGAGGTGATTCCCTTCGAAGGGACACTAACAACTTACACGTCAAATAAAATTTCTCCAAATATGTTTTTTGTTATTTTAGGTAGTTATTATCACGATTTAGCATTTAGATTTAACATTTAGATTTAGATTTAATATTTAGATTTAGATTTAATATTTAGATTTAACATTTAGATTTAGATTTAGCATTTAGATTTAACATTTAGATTTAGATTTAATATTTAGATTTAACATTTAGATTTAGATTTAGATTTAGATTTAGCATTTAGATTTAAAATTTAGATTTAACATTTAACATTTAGGTGCCGCATTTAATATTTAGATTTAACTATTTAATATATTTCTAAGTTAACAAATATTGCTGTAAATGTGGTAAAAGGTGACGTTAAAAAATTCACAACACTTTTTTAAACATTGTTTGAAGCTAAATGTGGCAAAATGTTGATGTTATTTTCAGCGTGAGCCACTTTACAAACGGCACCCCATAGAACCCCTTTGAGACTGACAGTGATTCGCATTTCGAGCTCAGTCCCATGCGGATATTTGCGAGTGGAGTCTTCTGACAGAGTGCTGTCCAGAGTTTCTTATTTCCATAAGCCATATAGCTCACTTTCACCATTAAACCCATCTGAAAATCTTTGAGGTGTATTTTGCTGTGGTTCTATGGAGTGTGGTTGAAAAACAGCTTCAATTAAATGCTCCTTTTATAAGTTACTGCCTCGATACAATATGACAAGTTTTATGATGTAAACTTAAAGTGAGCTTCCCCTGTTTGAAAGACCAGTGCCAGAGAATAATAATGGCCACCGACCATGGCCGGGCTCAGCTGAGAGGCCGACCTCCACCACCTGACTTCCAATTTAGCGCTCCGTTAACTTGAATGTAGATCAAATGATTTAATCCCATGGCTCTTCTAGACTTTCCATTATTGGACCGCATGAATCAAATCTTGATATTAAAACAAGGCATTTTAGAGGGGTTGTAACAGGGATGCCCAATATTGGATCTTTAGCTGATATCCGATACTCATAACTAATACTGATATCGATATATCTGCTTTGTTCTCCTCCCTATAGTCTCATCTGTAGTGGAATTATCATCAAATTATACATGCATACTCTTATCGTGACGGCCCACCAGCAGATGGAGACATGAGATACAATACTTTTCAATGTATGTGATATTAATTCATTGAGCAAAATAACAAAAAGCAAGTTGGCTGATACTGATATTTACCGATAACGATGTCGTGCCAACATTATCGTGCACTCCTATGTTGTAATGCTCAAAAAAAGACATCTCTTTCCCACTGTAAAATCTTTTTGGGCCCAGTTGCATCACGTGACAGACCTCGGAAACTGCAGCACCACCGTTTGGCTAACATAAAAATTGGCTCCAAAGCTCAGCACACTTCCTGGTGGCTTGGACAGCTCCCAAAAAGTGAAGCCAAAACATCTCAATCGCCCCCTAGTGGTTGGCTGCAGAATAGTTTGTAAACCCTGCCCCCTCCATGTAAGCAGATGGGGCATGAGCCAAACTAAAAATCTAAGGACATGTCTTTTTGTCACGCTGGTGTGTGCTCAAGTGATCGTTTGTCTTTTAAGTTTGGTTTTAATTCATTATTTGGTGCTATAGAAAGGGATTAACATCATGATTGACAATTGCTGTGCTCACAATCAATGCTGCTGCTTGCGATCTGTCGAACGTGTGTTTGGGCGGTAACTGGATACCAGAGAGGCCACTAAAGACTCTGGCTCCAAATGACATCACCAGTGCAAGATGACAGCGGCCATATCAGGGACATTTTGGCTTCATTTTTTACAGTGGGAGGAAGTGGAGAAGAGTTATTCATCTTTTTATACAGTCGTCTGAAATCTCTTGTTTTGCCGATGTATTGATTGATTATTTTGCTTGAAACTTGATTTTCACTGGAGGTCTTCACAATACGTCAGGAGATGTGTGACAGATATTTTTTGAAGGTAGTAAATCAGTCATTTGTGCCCTCATGTTACAAATCATCTACTAGATTTACTAATTTTAAACACTTTAGGTTTTCTATGATCTATAAAACGTTGATGTCATCCAGTTCATCCTGCACTGACGTCATTTTACCTCGAAGACCTCCAGACTTAGTTCACACCATTGAAGGACATACGGATACTGTTCTGCAGGTGATCAGGTGGGATCCCTTCTCATCTGTGTGTTTGTTGTTGGAGGCCGGCTGCAGGACTCTGTGCACCTGCAGCTGCTCAGCCTGCAGCCTGTTGTTGGTCTTAAGACCCGTGGGAGGCGAGCAGTGGCCCGAGCCGGTCCCACCCAGCTGGGGTGTGCTGATCCAGATGTCAGCGCATACCAGCACTACAACAAAGAGGGCAGGATTTGCCTTCAATCCCCCAACCTGTTGACAATAGCTGCCAGTGCTACTGTGGGAATATGCTCTGTTATGGTGAGACCCTTCACACCCAGGAGGCCCCTCCAGGCTCTGCCTCTCTGGGTGGGACGGATACAGACCTCCAGCTGATCTGGACTCAGCTCTAAGACAAAACCAGCAAGATGTCAACTAATGTCAACTAATTTAACCTACATGAGTGATCTTCTCTTTCGGCTGTCGGCATCCTCACATGCATCAAGTCCAGTTCAGACCAAAGATTCACGATGTGAGGAAACCATTTTAGAACACTGCAGAGAAAAGTTGCAGCAGTGTGGCCGTTCTGAGCTCGACTCAAACCGGCTGATGGTGTCACCTGCAACTCAGCTGGTCAAATCACCAGCGGCTGGTTATAAAGCACGTCATGTGTTTCAACAGCCAATCAGCTTGTAGTGAAGTCCGCTGGTCAAGTCAAAATGACCACAGAAGGTGCTCCGTCTCCACCGAGCCCTCTGTTTCCGTCCTCACGGTGTGCTGGTGTCAGACGATGGGTCGCTGCTGCTGCTGGCTGTATGTGCTTATGCCCCGCCCACACACACATTCTCACTGACTGATAAATTGGCGCTGGTTATTTATATTATTGTAGCGTATTGATTATGAATACAGTCCATCTGATGCTGGTTTTGTTTCATCACTGTAGCCAGTATCTCACTATCACTATCCTCATTCAGATTTTAAGAAGCTACAAATTATATTCAGCCACAAAATAAGTCTGAAAAGCTGCAAATCAGAACGGAAGTACAGAGAGTTGTTGACTAGAGACGATACGCCGTCTCATGGCGGTCACTTCCTGTCGACGTTACAGATCAGAAGCACAGAGAGTTGTTGACTAGAGATGATACACCGTCTCATCTAGTTGTAATGGCGTGAACTGGTAGGTTTTTAGAACGTTGCTGGTGCATTGCAAGTAGTTGCCTATGTCAACTAATCTTGTTGTGAATCTTTGGTCTGAAACTGGGCTGTAGAATTGTAGCCGAGGTTTATAAGTTGCGCCTATGCTTACGCAGATAATAAAATAAAACACACTGTTATCATGCAATGTTTGTACATATACCTGTGAAAAGTAATGCACCACAATTTGTATATAACACACGTAATCGTGAAGGCTGCAATCACAAGACCAATGTGTAAAAGAAGGAGGTAGTACAAAGACCTAAAGTCTGCATAAGCAGGCAGGTTGGAGCAGTGGATGAGTCAAACAAACACAGGACTTTCCCCCGTGAGAACTGTGAACATGCCCCATGTGAAAACGAGTGAACTCTGGGCTGCTTTAAGGTACGTGGTTTCTTTTCCTAAACCTAACCACAGTAACTTTACGTTAAATACGTAAGATTATGTTATGTACATAACATTACGTGAAGCAACACGATTCGTTGGACGTCACATTTCATACAAACCGTTGTAAAAGGCTACGCAGCATTAACCAAGATGGCAATACATTTTTTTTATTTTCCACAAACGTAGCACATCACAGCTCAACCCTTCACCCCTCTGCTTTTACCTTTCACAATAAAAGCCCTTCTTAGATTTACCCAGAGTGTCTAACAGGCAGTTCAGCCAAGTAGCTTAGAGAATAATTGCATTAATTTGTCTTTATCTTCAGACAGCATGAAACACTGTGAATACTGACGTGAACAATTAAAACTTGCTCATTGTTTTTATCTCGTGTGTGGGTAAAAAGGCCAAACCGACTGTTTTGTTTTGGGTTTACAACCTTTATGTCCTCTGCTCTGTTCACTGGCTTACAGTTATGTGTAAAGTGTCCCCTGTACCGCCAACTTCAAACCAAACTACGCTCCGTGTAGCCAAGTTTATTCGCTTCAAACCTATTGATGGAAATGCGTCTCATTTACAGTTCTTTTTTGCATGATTTTAAAGTTTGCTTATAATTTGCTTGACATTTTAATGGAAACACGACCATTGTGAGCGTATTAACAAACTCTTTTATCTGTTAAATAAAAGAAGCAGCAGTCAGTTTATGAATATTTGGTGTTTCCACTCTTTGAATCTTGAGATATTTCCCTGTGTGTGTGTTCATGCCCACATGTGTGTCCCTGCAGGTGTACGTGGCCGGTCGGAGTGTGTATGTTTATGTATCGGGGTGGAGGTGCTATGGGAAGGTTTGTGGGTTGATCTGTCCAATCTGTGATACACTGACTTACTGTCCTGGGAAGGGAACTCCAGGCCCTGATCAGCCGGCTTTAAGGGCTTAGCTCCTGTAATGTGCTCCAGACCCGGCAGCCCCTGATCCTCCAGAGGCCTCAAAACGCCCCATCAGCACATCCACCGCCTGGCTGCTCTCCAGCTCCACCTCAGGGTGTTTTCACAGGAGTCAGATCCTGCAGAGAGGTGTCCTCTCCAGCTGCTGACAGGTGGGTAACACAAACACGCTGCAGCGTCTTTACAAAGGAGATAGCAGTGAGATAAGGGCGAGTAACGGCTTCTGAGTTTTAGAGTTTGAAAACAGCAGTTTAACAAATAAACCTCCAGTCAAGGTCCATTTAGTACCTTAAAGGGAAATTTCGGTTTATTTCAACCTGTCTCCTATCGTCCTAAATTTGTTTCAAGTGACTAGTGACATAAAAATAATAGTTAGCATGTTAGCCGTTAGCCTAGATACAGCCGGGGCGCATAGTAGCGTCAGACCTGGAAGGCAGAACCGGACAGTAGCCTGAAAAGTTCATTCATTTATTTTATGAAAGATTTATAGAATAATGGCTGACTTTTTGCCAGACTTTGACTTTGTGGAGGAGGAATTTGATTTTGCAGAGTTTAATGGCCGCCCTTATTTATTTGAGCCAGAATACACTGACGTAAAGCTTTGTGAAACTGAAGAACGGAGGAGGAGAGAGAGAGAGGCGCAACAGGTAGAGGACGAGAGAGGAGGAATGGCTGCTGCAAGGCTGCGTAGCTCTGGAGATTGGTGGTGTACCTGTGAATGCTGTGCCCCAGTGCCCACAGAAGAGGAATGCCTCTGTTGCAAGGAATGGGACCAGTTGCAGCCTTATTTTCAAGGTCTGGATGTGACCGAGGACGAGACACCTCCACCTGGAGTAGTATCCAGCTGGGCTTTATCTAGAACTCATGAGATATATTTCGGCCGCGCTTTGGAAAGCAGAGCTAGATGGTAAACAAACATGGCAGCAGACTGGTAAGGTAAGACAACACGTTTACATGTGGTTTTCTGTATGTTCTCTGACATTTATCCTAACGATATGAGGTGGTCTTTGTGGAAAAAAGCTTGGACTAACTTTGCACTTGAAGGTTGCCCGTTCACTTATGTTTTAACAGGTCTGACGCTACTATGCGCCCCGGCTGTATCTAGGCTAACGGCTAACATGCTAACTATTATTTTTATGTCACTAGTCACATGAAACAAATTTAGGACGATAGGAGACAGGTTGAAATAAACCGAAATTTCCCTTTAACTGGAGCTTTTAATCACATCACATGAACTTCCTCTAAGGCAATAAGTTAACTTAGAAGAACTAGAAGTGCAAAAAGCTTATTGAAGTGCTTTCTTGTAAACTTTAAAAAATGAACAAATGTTTTAAAGATCATGCATTTTATTTACACTGATGTGATTTAATCAGCTTTTAGGCCCTGTTTACACAAGTTATTATCATGCGATCACAGTGGACAGCTCTAAGTCTGTCTGTTCACAGCTGGCATTAAAATGCATCATGTGCTTCTAAAGTGAAGACTTGTAATTGGACCTTACTTCCACTCTCTATATTCAAATAAACGTGTACATCATTTCAGTTTGCAAATATCAAATGCGTTGTTGTTTTTATCTGGTAGGAGGCAGCAGTGCACTTCCTGTGGTGAAGAAGAAGTTTGCAAAGACCTTCAAAATCAAAACAGTACAGATGGCATCTGTTGCTGGCATGTTGCAGGCAAACCACATCACCCAAGATGTTTTACACAGAAGAAGAAGAAGATGGAGATATATCTTACCAATGCCCAAGGAGAAATTCACCTTTTTGTCATTCTGTTGTCATATTCACACACACGCCCCAAATACACACACACACACACACACACACACACAAACAGGACATATACATGCATTAACTGGAGAGATGTCAAAGAAAGAGGGGGCTGAGAACTGGCACCTCTCCAGCTACCAGTCCACACTCCATACTTGGTCCGTATGGGGACTTGAACAGATGATGGCCCAGATGATGTGACATATCGTTCACTGTGCAGAGGATTGTGGGTCAGAATAGCCAGCAAAGCACGTTGGTTTACAAACTGCAAAATGTGACCTGATGCAGGAGAGCATCCAGGTATTTTTGACACACTGCATTTTATTTTTGGAACGCACAGTGTGAGCACATGAATCTGGATATGTTCACCAATATGACACTATTAATATTTTTGAGCTCTCCCTCATTGTCTTACACGAGCCTCTCGTCTCTCTCAGGGGGGCTGAGCTCTGTTTCTGCCTCTTCACACAGCAGTCGAGTCACACTGAGGCACTTTTATCTGCCGTGTCAGGTCAGCACTGTGATCTGAGCCTCACTGTGAGGAGGGTCATATCCTGACCCTCAGGGGGAAGAGATGAAGCAACACTTAATGCCGTCTGCAGTCTGGATGAGTTCTGGTCACTTCTCGGAAGTAGCTCTCTACTTTTAAGAAGAGATAAAAGATTTGGGGGTCACTGAGGAGACAGAAGGCTTCTGATGTGAATCATCACGTGTCCTGGACTCTGGAAGAGGAAAAAAAATAACTGACAAAACTCACCTTAAGGTCCATTTAGTAGTTGTTTTTTTGACAAATTTGCATTGGTGTTTGTGATGCAAAACAGACAAAATATAGAGAATATTATGTTGACATCACACTGTGTGAAATTTTTTGGACAGGGGCGCCACCCTGTGAGGATTGCTCTGTGTTATTGTGCCTTCTATCTGGACAAATAATCATAATAAAGAACATAGATCTATATTACTTGGCAGTCCAAGGCTGCATTACAGACTTAGTATCTTAATAGTCTTTTAGGCCCAATCCCAATACCCCTCCTTGTCCACTATCCCTGAGCCTTTGGCCCTTCCCCTAGCCCTTGCCCACTACCCCTTGGCCCTTGAAATGAAGCAACGAGGGGTAGGGGTTGAAATCTTTCCCTAGGAATTGGGACACCACTCACTACGTCACCGTGTTACGTTCACGTATACGTAACTATTTTAAACAGGAAGCTGTGAGCCATCTACATTTCCAACCAGCATCTACAATGGAGTCTCCGGTTGAGTTCATCCTACCTATTGCGTTTGTTGTATTCATCATGCTTCGTTTGATGAACGGCAAACAACAGGGGACTTCTGCTTGCTAGCTAGCTAGCTAGCTAACCAGCTAACATTACGAGGCAGCATAGCTGGCCAACAATTTTGCAGAACAGGACAGATGACAGCGAGCTAGCTAGCTAGCTAGCTTACAAGAAACCTGACAACGGTAACGTTAGCTATGTATGAACTTTTTTCCCCGTCTCTTGCTCGGTGGTAGCCATGGTGACGTCTACCCCTCGCTGGCATCTGAAATCCCTCGCTCCAAAGGGCTAGTTTCATACCCACTACCCCTCGTTATGCCCCCTACCCTTACACGCAAAAAGGAATTGGGACACCCCAACCCCTCGCGGGAACGTGCAAATGTAGGGGTAGGGCCAAGGGGTAGGGCTAAGGGGGGTATTGGGACTGGCCCTAAGTCTTGGGGTCCGTCCCAATACTTACACTTCCCTTCAAAATTGGCCCTAGCCCTTGTTTTATGCACGTTCCCAAGAAGGGCGAGGGTGTCCCAAACTTGGCCCTTGAAGGACCCCCACTTAATTTGAAGGGCCGTGCGATGCACACTTACAAACCCATCTCAGCTGAGGGGAAGATTGAATTTCCCAGGATGCACTGCGAAACTATGTACTACCTTTTTTTTTTCTTTCTTTTGTTTTTTTTAAATCAACATACCTAAAACAAATCGACCAGGAGAAGAAGGCGGCGAAAGCATCTTCTATTTGTTGCATTTCTTCTCCGTTGATTTGTTAAACGAAGAAGGATGAAGACAGCCAACGTAATAGGCAATACAACTGTAGCCAACATTTTGGAAATGAGTGCAAGACGCCTGTGTTAATGATACGCATGACGTAGGTGAACACGTCTGTTTCACTAATTTGCATGAAGTGGCGTCCCAATTCGTAGGTAAAATTCCCTACCTCTCAACACTACCCCTTCATCGTTGAGGGGAATCTATCTAGCGAGTGCACTTGAAACCAAGGGGTAAGGTTAAGGGAAGAGATCGGGGATTGTCCCTTTAGCATCAGAGTGTCATTCTGTATTTATCCACTGATTTAATGCTAAAACTTAAAATACTGTAACAACTGTCCAGATGTGAGTATTCAGTGTTTTTGTGACCCCTGACCTTTAGTGTGACAAAGTGGTCTAAATGTATGTAAAAATCAAACTTTTGTTTCCCTCTGTGGTCCAATGTTGATAATAAATAAAGACTACAGAGTGTATAGGAGAAGTGTGTCGGGACTGAGGATGAGTGACCTTTTCATTCAGACTCTGTTCCAGTCTGAACACAGCAGGGTGACATTTAAACTGACCTGACCGTCTTCGTATGGAGGCGTGCGTCCCAGACTGGACAGATGAGTCATCAGTGACCGTACGTTCAACTCTGCACCATCAATTAATTATATCACACATTATTTATGCGTCATTACCTCCAACAAGGAGGTTATGTTTTAGTTTTATTTGTGCTTGTCAGCAGGATTACGGAAAAACTAGAGGCCCAAATTTCAATAAACTTGGTGTAAGGATGTGTCACGGGCCAATTTTGATTTTCGAGTCCTTTGACATATGTTTTTATGAGGCCTTGCTGCACAATTAATTTCCTCTTAAGGGACAACAATGACCAGATCTAATCAGATTTATCTCAGCTGCCCCTTCAGTGGGTCCCGACCCCCTGTTTGGGCACCACCAACCCCTAAACCACCAGTGCAGGTCTCCTGGTCCATCCACAGCTCATTAGAGACCTGCAGCTAACCGAGTGTTAGCGCTCTGACACTGTCATCATCCGTCACACCGGGTCGCGCTGCCCTCAGTAATTCACCCAGCGGTTACTTTCCCCGTCAGGAGTACACGCTGTAAAACTCAGTAAGTAAATTATACATGTGCAGTATTCATGCTGTGGTTAACCAGCAATGTAAAATCATTTTCTACCCAAAACCGCCGAGTGTCTGTGCCTCCACAGTCCATCTCCCAGACTCTGCCCTCACACTGTAAAAATGCAGCTCAGTTATTATAACAGAGTTATTCTTCGGGGTATTTGATGCTCAGGAATGCCTGTCAGCTTCTCACATTTGCATAAGTGAGCAGCCGGCTGACTTGGCTGAACAGCATGTGGCTTCAGTACAGATGCTCAATTAGAAGGTAAAGTTGTGGACTGAAGGTCTGCTGCTGCTCGTCTATACGAAAAACTCAGGAGCAAGTTTGTTGAAATGAGCCAGAGGAAGGAAAACAATCAAGGCAATCTGAATGCAGATGCAAGAAGCACTCTTTACTACAAAAGAAGCCCTGCATACAAAATCTTATTCAAAGCTGAGGTAGGCAGTTTTTTTGGCGTCGTTGAGCAGATATCCGATGATAAACGTTGAGCTGATTGTAATTCAGCTGAGAGAAAATGAGACTTCTGCACCTCCTCTTGGCTCTGTATTCAGGCTTTAGAAAATCTAAGCTGTGACGATGGCTGTCGGCCAATCACAGGTCATTTCAGAGAGATGGTGTTCCTATTGGCTGTTCTACAAATGCTGGAGCATGTGCACATCCCTATAGATGGTGAGA
This sequence comes from Epinephelus fuscoguttatus, assembly GCF_011397635.1. Classification (NCBI taxonomy): domain Eukaryota; kingdom Metazoa; phylum Chordata; class Actinopteri; order Perciformes; family Serranidae; genus Epinephelus; species Epinephelus fuscoguttatus. The sequence continues at coordinate 3,973,769 of NC_064773.1, forward strand.
GCCTGATTCAGCGGCAGAGAATGCAGCAGAGAAAGTTACTAATCCAGCATTGGCAACAGCTGCCGACACTGCAGAGACACCCGGAACAGGAAGATGGGCTCGTCTAAAAGAGAGTTTGAAAGAAAGTCTCACAATAAACCAAACACGTGTCGATGAAGATGAAGCGTGTCAGAGATGGAGAGAAAATATTGCAAATACAATAAGGCTGTCTCCATTCTACGACGTTACATTTTTAAAGGAGCAGTGTGCAGGATTTAGTGCCATCTAGTGGTGAGGATTACAGATTGTAATCAGATGAAACTTTTCTGTTCAGGAGATCTTTTATCTGGAGCCGAATTATCCGCAGAGGTTTCTTCCTCTCTTGACACAGCGCTGTGTGTACAGCACTGCAGCGGTGCAACTTGGCGGTCTCCATACATGAGGACCTGCTACCTAAACGTCTCATTCTAAGGTAACCAAAACACAACAATTCTTATTTTCAGGTGATTATACACTGAAGAAAAAATACTAAATACATTTCCTTTCCTAATTATATATCCTGATATAACCTTTTGAGCTGTAATGGAACCAAATTATGTAACGTTACCTTTGTTAAATGTTGCTGTTGTCTCTGGTTTCATATGAGCAGAGGAAATCTCTGCTAGCCGCTAGGCTAATTAATACAATGTAAAATGCCATAGGCTTGTGCTAATAATGTTAGCATGTTGCATTTGTTTGGAAAACGTGTTTAGTATAAGACAGTTGTTTTGTCAGTGAACCTTGTGAGCTGTAATGGAGCTGAATTTTGTTACGATACCTTTGTTAAATGTTGCTGTTGTCCCTGGCTTCATATGAGTAGAGGAAAAGTCCGCTAGCCGCTAGGCTAATTTATACAATGTAAAATGCCATAGGCTTGTGCTAATAACGTTAGCATGTTTATTTGTGGGGAAAATGTGTCCAGATAAAGACAAGTGTTTGTCTGTGAATGCTGCGAGTTATAGTGAAGCTGATTTGTGTTTGAAACTGTCTCTATTAAGCCATGTTTAATGTGTGTTTAATGTGTGTTTAATGTGTTTTTTTAATTGACTAAACTTTACAGCACTACACAGAAATGCCGTCGCCGACTCATACTTTGGAGGTGTAACTGCAGAGTGACACAGACACGCCACCACACAAATGTAAACACTCACAATGGCGGAAGCGGGGTCTGCCCATTGTTCCGACCATATTAAACCCATTGTTTCAACGTCCCGTTGTTCCGAAATCATCATGATGCCCTGTGGTTAAGGTCTGGTTAGGTTTAGGCACAAAAACCACTTGGTTAGGGTCAGGAAAAGATCATGGTGTGGGTTAAAATGAAAAAGAAATTGACAAACACATAAGCTGTGAGCCTGCTCCGCCTCAAGCCTTTCCCAGCTGACCCAGAACCGGTCGCGGCGCACCATCAAGGCAGAAATACGCCTGCCGGGAGCCGTTCAGCACCGCGGAGACGTGGACGTCGGACTAACGAGAGGTCGGAACAATGCTATGGCACCGGCGGAAGCCACAAATGTAAGCTATGTATAAACATACAAATATAAATCCGGCTTACTGGGCAAGCAGGGCTTCAGTATGTCATCCCTCATATTTCTGGAAATTTTGGGGAATTCGGGGAGTTTTGGTACGAGTACACATATTGGGTTTTTTAAAAAGTTGATAAAGATTTTAATGAGCTGATTTATTTATTTATTTATATGGAGCCCTTAATGATCTGAAAGGTGATATATTTTAAAAACAAATTGTGCACACAAATTAATCATCTTGTGGGAACAAGCACGAAATAAAAGTATCACCTTTCAGGATTTTAGGGGCTCCATATAAACAGTTTTTATACAATAGATAAATAAAATTAAATTCAAAAGGTTTTAATATTCTCCTGCCACCCGACACTTCAGAGCACAAAGTAGGGAGATATCATTTACAGAAATTTAGATTAAACAGTTGAATGATTTCTTTTTAAATACTGAGAGAAATGTAATTGTGTGGGTGGGGTCGTGCAGGGAAAATTAAAACTCATGGCTCCAGCTTTTCTGAAATCTTGGCTGAGCTCAAGAAGCAACACAAACAAAGATTTAACCAACAGCTTGGTTTCGTGTGAGTGTATTCTGCATGTAAATTTGGTCTTGGGGTGGAAAAGCCTTAATCCTTTAATAGTGTAATGTTAAACACTCATTATTGTGGAGCTTTCTGGGTAAATATCTTACATGCTGCAGCGAGCTTTGAAATTGGCTTTTCTTCTTAACAAAGCTCCTCAGAGACTCTGACAATTTGTTTATTAAAGTTTATCTAATTTTCCAGCGTTGCGGTTGCCAACATGTTTGTGAAATAAGCGGTGATGTCAGTGTTTTGTGCCTCTCTGCTGTTCAAATGAGGCCAATTTGGAGGCTAAGTTGAGGATGTGCAGGTCCAAAGGAAAGCCCAGAGGGCAGCTGAGCAGCAGAGATGATCTGGGCGTGGACCGCAGGGTAACATGTCCTCAACCTATCAGATTGATGAACGCTTGGACCGCTCACCTAAGAACTGGTTTGTTTATTGGTTTTGGAGAACCACCCTGGAGTCCTTGAAGCGGTTCCAGGTGCTTCGATCGGGTCCGACAGTGAAACGGAGCTGAGCTGAGAGAATGAGAGAGAGGGAGCTTTAGCAGAAACTGATGACACAGCTGAGACTCTGCTAACGCTTTAAGAAGGAAGGATTTTAAAAAGAGGAGAGATTTTCATGTTAAAACACGTCCTATTCTTCACCCTGTTCCCACAGACTCACATCAGGTCTTTGTCCGATGTCTGCAGTCATCCATCTGATGAATCTGCTGACTTTAGATTATAGATTTTATTGTTTTTAATACACAGGTTATTTTAATATGTAAATATCATCACTGTCAAATACAAATCGACTTTACTGATCAACTATGTAAACACATACAAGAAATCTGACTCCAGTATTTATTACTTTCATACCCCTCCACCAAATTAACTTGAACCAGGTTTGTTCAGGATTCTTGGAACCTGTTCAGATACTGATACCAGTATCGGATATGCCTCTGATACTGCCCAATACCCACAGCCACTACAGCAAGGACATGACCTTTTGTTCATAAAGGGTACCAGGTGAGCGCCCCCAGAAATTAGCTTCGATCTAAAAAAATGAGCATAACCCAGGACCACTTATTAACTCTTTCACTGCCAGGCATTTTCAAAACAACATCCACCATTGTAGACCCACCATATATTATGTACTATTAGTATATACACATGCAACCCACCAAACGAAAGAAGAGAGTCTCTAATTTCCAGCAAAAAAGACTGCGTGTTTCTAACTTGTTCCAGTCTTGAGTAATTGGCTGTTGAATATAGGTTAGTTTAGCCCAAAAAGCCATTTTGGCACCAAAATCTTGAGAAAAAGAGGTTTTTGTGTTGGCAGTCATTTTCAGGTGAGCCAGTACATTTTTTTTTATGTACACGGTTTCCCCCATGATCACCAGATCCTGAGTCTGGGCTGGCAGCAACACCCTGTCATGCTGATCAAAGGGCGAGGCCGCAGATGTGAGCTGCGCCTCTTCAGCCTCCGGCGCACCGGCCTCCGGTGGAGCCCGGCTCGGCACAGCCTGGCCCGGCCCAGTAGCACTGGCGTTTCGTGGTGTTAACATCTTGACAAGAGTAAGTTGCTTGAGGGCAACCCCAGACCTCGAACAACACCGTGGCATTGTAGCGTTCAAACCGTGATCCAAGGTCCGTATCCAAAGTCCGTAAAGCCAGAGTCAGTAGAAACAAAACGCCGATATCCTTAGTCCAAAAAGCCAAATCCTTTTCCGTAATCCTAGTCTGTAACACACTGTAAACTGTAATCGCTGTTGTCTCTGATCTCGTACCTACTCCAAGAAGATATGGGCTATTTTGTGCAAGACTTATGTGAAGACCACTATGTCATCACCGTTCACATGTCAGGTCAAGGAAGACCTGCTACTTTTTGGTTCCAGTGGGGAAAAAAAAACCCTTTTGGGGCTCTGAACCAATTTATTTTTGCTCAAAATGCTCCGAGCGGTTCAACATTTGGTGCATGAACTGGAAGGGAGCCCGTTCCATGTGGAAAACGGGCACTTATGTGTTTTCAGACTACAGAAGTGTTTTCATAGTTCCAAGAAAATAGTTCTTACCCACCTTTTGTTGTGTCTGCACAGCAAGAACTTGGATTGATCGTAGTTTTAAAAGCACCGTTTTGAGAGACTTTTTTAAGCGAGGAGCAATGAGTGACGGAAGTATGGTGATTGGTCCAGACTTCGCAAGTGTATATTGACTGGTCAAACACAACCAATGCAGCACTGGCAATCACCGTTTTTAAAAACCTGCCAGCATTATAAACAACAAACAACACAAATAAGAGCTCGCAATGAAAAAAAAGAAAGACACCACGATCTAATGAACCAGCAGTAATGTCCAGCATAAGTGGAAATACAACACAATCCTTACTCATCAAAGCAAATGTGACGTTGCTATACCAACCACCGGCTGGCCCACATCACTTCAGCATTATTGGCAATGCAAACATAAACAAACAAACAACCAAGAAGGTACTTAATTCTCAGTGGGAGCTCTCGAGTTAGCAGTTCCTATCACGGAGTCCTCAGAACTGTTTGGTCCAAAAATATCCTCTGCGTACTTAGCATGGATGTACACAGAGAACTGGATACAGCATTGGAGTCAGGGTCCTGTTCATTCCTATGAAAGTTGCTCAGTGGTGCATGAAGCTGCAAAAGCTTGATTTTCGTGTGTGAAATTACCTGGATCTCCCACAGAAAGGGGCCCATAGAGCAGTTGCAATGGAGACTTATGCTGGCCGAGTGACAAACTTCTTTTCGAATGGGAATAAAATGAGTTAATCATGTAGCTCTTCTAGACTTGGGACTGAGCGGATCAAATCTTGACAGTGAAATTAATCATTTTGTGGGGCTGAGATGCTCAAAAAAATTCTCTTTAACATTATAAATCTATGGGAAGAAGTCTTTATGGGCCCTATGGCATCACTTGATGGACCAGGAAGTTGTAACCCATGTTTGCCTTGATTGCTGGAGAGAGGGCAGACACTCCACAGCCAATATCTCAAATGCTCAGCAGCACTAAAAATAAGAGGAGGGGTAAGTCTTCTTCATTTTGGGGTGAACTGTCCCTCAAGTCATACACATGGACGACTTCCCCTCCCCATTTTTACCCTCCGTCCCTTGAGACGTGCATCAGCTCTACTTTCAGTTGCAGCTCCATGAAGCTCCTGAATAGTGAATTAAGATCTCAGCAGTAACGTCTGCGAGTAAAATGTTATCAAAACCAGTGAGACTGACGGCCAGGACTTCAGAATAAGATCCAGGTAGTAAAAAGAGTTCAGTATGTGGAAGCTTTTGGATCCGAACACAAACTGCATTCTTCCTTTTAGCTGTAAACTCCCTCCAGTATAAATTCTGGGGGGTTTCCCATTTTATGCATGTAAATGATTAATTATGAGCAGCACAAAAGAGCCGAACTCCTCCAAGCCGGCGGTTTGAGTTCCTGCATCAATACCTCTTTGATTCAGACAGTGGCTCTTTATAGAGAGGGAGCAACTAACAGAACTCACATCAGCAGATACTGTTCCTCAATAAAGGAAATGTTTGCCTTGGCCTTGGTGGAAAAGGCTGACTCCCTCTTCCTCCTCTGACAACCTCCCAGGGAACGTCCAAGTTAACATGACACAAGGAGAGATCGAGTTTGTTCAAAAGAAGCCGGGGAACTGCTCCATAAACCGGATACAGAGAAATGTTCCTCTGTGGAAGGAAAAGGAGGCTTCAAAGAGCGGGAGTATTATAAACTGTGGAGAAAATGACCACACGCAGCAGAGCGCTGACCCCAGAACTGCTGAACAAACAGCCGCTGCAGCGAGAAAGCAAAGAATTACTTAATTCTCCACTTAAAACATAAACCGTGAAATGGATTATTACACACAAAGAAGAGGTAAATTACACAGGTATCGGGTCACATCAGCGCCACAGTTCCCGTCTGATTACTTAGAGCTGCAGCCAGCTGACAATTTACACTCTGCTCTATATATTTACTCTGTATACGTTTCTCTGTAATGGTTCCCATGCAGTTTGGACTCAAAGGCACACTTGTGGAGGAATCAGAATGCCGGTGACTCAAATTCCCCAAAAAGTGTTGTTCAACATCACTCTGTGGCCTTATCTGAGATCTGGTTGTTGAACTCTGCAGTGAGCCGACGGTAATTTACCAGAGAGGAAAAATATTGGCTGAAGGTTTTTCACTATAATCCAATTTCATGTTCATGTGCAGCCAAGAGAAAGAGTTTTCCCTCTGCAGCTCCTTTTTCTATACATTTCTCCCCCCTGCAGGTTTATAATTTGGATGTTTTTAAAATGAAAAATATCTCCCACACTGTGCTAATGTCACAACAGAGTAAATGCATTTTTAAAAGTTGTGAGTTGTTCTGTGGTGGTCACGACAACAAGTCTACAGTTGGTAAACAACGGAGGAGAAACTGGTGATAGCGGTTGCTGGATACCCTGAGCTATACAGCCTGATGATAGACTGAGACCCTGAGTCATCCTAAAATACGCCTGTAAGCGTCCATGATGGAGGAGAAGCTCCTGGACCAACTGGTGGTACTCCCCATGATCCAGCCTCTTTGTTAGGGTCTCATGTACCCACACAGATCTCTGTTTATCTGCTGACAGCCTCTCACCCTCAACCAGAGCTACAGACAGCACCCTCTGCCTCAACATACGAACATAAACACACATCTTGTCCTTCACCTCAGCTTCTTGAATAAGCGACAAAACAAACTTTTAACTGTGAAAAGCGCACCGCTAATGTTTGTCAGTCGGCAGCAGCAGATGAAGCAGCAGAATATAAACTGACCGGCAAATATCACTTTGGTCCGTTCAGATGCTGGCGTGGTTGGCTCTCCTGTACAGCTCTATTGATCTTTGCATCACAATGTCTGCTAAATTTCCTTTCCTTTTTTGTTGCACTTTATTTTTCTTTACTTCATCCCTTCGCTGATCACATCATGAGGATTTTTCAGTCATAAAATAGGCCAAAACCAACAGAAACAATACAAATACTCAGTGAACCACAGGGGGACTCCTTCTGCTTTCATCCATACCTTCAGTAACTGACGGCGCCCCCACTGACATTTGACCCTCTGTCATGTGATCAGGGTGGATCTCTGTGAGCTCCTCATCCTGACGTCCCACTGATCCCAGCTGACGGACTGTTTGAAACACAAATAATGAAACTGAATCACCTCCACACACTGTATGACCTACTTTTACATTTTCCCTGGCAGCAGCTTATCTGCGCTTCAGAGACGAGCTGGTCAAATGTCTAGGAGACAAAACAAGAGGTTCTGCTGAGAGGAGCGTCGTACACCTGCAGACTTCAAGAGGCCGAGATGGCTGCTGTCCAGTGATTGATTGGCTGGGTGTTCACCTGCACCAAAGAAACACACACACCTATTAACTTAACTGACCTCTTAGTGAATATTACTGAATGTGAAGGCTGGAGGAAAGAAAGCTGTTTAAAATCTTGACGTTTAAACCCTTTAAATCGCTTTATTTAATAGAAATGGACCAAAATACAACATTGAGTGTAGTTACAAAAACTCTCTGATAACAAGCCCAAATCAGCCAAACTCGTAATAAACATACTGACAGGGGCTCTCCTGTTAGTTTTGTTGCAGTTTACATCTTTATCATCACATGATGACCTCCAACCAAATCACCAGAACAAATGTTGGCACTGTAGCCCCAGTGTCTTGCTAAAAACCATAGATATGTTAGATGGGTACTGAAATGCTCCAGTGTCATATGTAGCTGATATGGTGCCACAATGGTGGTACAGCCCTGGTGTCTTTACATGTTAAAAACAATGCTGTGGTTAATGTGTGCCACAGTTGTAGCTGATAAAGCCCCAGTGTCTTTGTAAAAACAAAACAAACACCAGGTTTTTGTGCCACAGTTGTAGCTGGTAAAGCTCCAGTGTCTTGTAAAAAAAACAAAAAACAAAAAACAAAAACACACACCAGGTTTTTGTGCCACAGATGTAGCTGATAAAGCCCCAGTGTCTTTGTAAAAACAACAAAAAAAAAAACAGGTTTTTGTGCCACAGTTGTAGCTGGTAAAGCTCCAGTGTCTTTGTAAAAAAATAAACAAAAACAAAAAAAACCCACCAGGTTTTGGTGCCATAGTTGTAGCTGGTACAGCCCTGGTGTCTTGCTGTTAAAAAACAAGCACCAGGTTTTTGTTCCACAGATGTGGCTGATAAAGCCCCAGTGTCTTTGTAAAAACAAAAACAAAAAAACACCAGGTTTTTGTGCCACAGTTGTAGCTGGTAAAGCTCCAGTGTCTTGTAAACAAAAAAAAAAAAAAAACACACACCAGGTTTTTGTGCCACAGATGTAGCTGATAAAGCCCCAGTGTCTTTGTAAAAACAAAAAAACAAAACAAAAAAAAACACCAGGTTGCAATGCCTTTCTAAAACAAACACAGTTTTGGTGCCACAATCCTGGCAGGAAAAGCCCCGATATCTCGCTAAGAAAACACCTGATTTTGGTGCCACAGTTGTAGCTGGTAAAGCGCCAATGTCCTTCTAAAAACACCAAGTTTTGGAGCCACAGTTGCAGCTTGAAATGCCCCAATGCCTTGCCAAAAAAAAAAAAAGATTTGGTGCCCAAAGTCTCGGTAAAAACACCTAGTTTTGGTGCCAAAACTGGAGGAGAAAATACCCCAGTATCCAACTACAAAACACCCAGTTTTGCTGCTACAATGGTCGCTGGTAAAGCCTCATTGTCTCACCAAAAAGCACAGTTTTGGTGCCACAAATGCGCTCAGACAAAACATCTGTTTTTGTTGTTTGTTGCACTTGAACAGTCCAGCGGTCTGCTGCTCGGTCTCCTGAGTAAAAAGTCAGCTCATATACATGTCATCAGACCTATGTCACTTTAAAAATGTTGATATGAATGAACCGAACAAATACAACACATCCCTGGTTTGCAGAAACATACAAGCCAACATTCTCTTCTGGCAACCGGGCTGTGACCTCACATAAATCGAGCAGGTCTAATCAGCACCATAACTGCAAAAACCTGTGCGGGTCTGTAGGGCCTTATCTGATAAGTTTATTATATGTTTTGTCTTTAACATCAAAGTAAAAGTACAGCATTTCCCTCGAAGATGTAAGATAAAATAAACTTTAATTATCCTAAACAATGAATATTAACAATAATGTGCAACAACCAAATGTGCACAGCGCCAGAAATGTAAACAGGAAGTAGCATGGACTGAGTGAGGAAAATACATATACCTCAACACTGTGCTGCAGCAATCTACAGCACTTGTGTGCTTGTGTGTTTTTCGGTGTGTTGCTTTTCATCCTATGAATGACATCATGCAGGACAAAGCTCCCTGTTTCACTGTGATAAACAGTGTTAACCTTCAACATGTGACTGTGTTCGGTAAACCCTCTCAGAGGCAGATGCTGCAGAGCTGAATGAGTAAAGAGGGTGAAATGTTAAAGTGATGTTTTGGGATGTGATTCAGAGATTGTGAGTGCAGCTCTTGGCTCCGCGGGCCGCTCTGTGAGGCTGCATGCATCAATGTATTTACTGTTCTCCTATGTCAGTTTGGAACAGCGAGGCCACCAGCGACTCGCCAATTTACTGACATCACCGGCTAAATAATACCACTTATGAGAATACAAGCCCCGCCCTGAAGCTGGAGCTTAATTTAGCTCTGAATCACTGCAGCCATTATGAAAAGCTCTCAAAAGTGTATTCATGCTCCCCTCCAGCATCTTACCTCCTTTTTCCACACGACTCCTCACTTCACTGCGGCCTGCTGAGTCCTCACATCGTCACCACAACAAGGCGCCTGCAGAGGGCACGAAGCACTCTGCATTGTGTTTTCACCACTGACAGAATCTAACTAGGCTCTGCAGTATTTTCTTTTTGTATTACTTTATACTTCACTACATTTATCTGACAGCTGGGATTACTTTACAAAAATGAAGATTTTTCCACGCAAAACATGAGGAATTTATAAAATATGATTTCGTACAAATCAAACTACCCAACAGTTTATACAAGACCAGAAACCAAATATATGACTTTCACATCTTCTGTCACTTCCTGAGCACATGGTTTGATAAAAAGTTGACTTTTAATGTGCATATTGATAATCAATTTAAAATGTTTATGCCACAACTAGGCTTTTTATTGTGTTTTTAAAAAAATGCTTTCTACTGGAGGCCAGAGAGAAAATTGTGCAAAGCTCATTTCTATCTGTATCAGACTCTGGTGATGTGATTTACATGCACGCACCCTGGTGCATTCAGGGTGTGCAAAGAATTTAGGAAAACTGCTTTCTCTTTTCTGCACCCTCAGCACCAGGGGTCCATCCCAAGTCTCTTATTTTTATAGTGCTACTGCTAGCTCCTCGCTTGAACCGGAAGTCGTTCGAGGTCCGCCATCTTCTAGGCCGTCCCAAGTCTCTTATTTGTGCAGCGAGGAGCGAGCGCTAGGAGCTAGCAGCAAGCTTTAAGCAGCTACGAGCTAGGAAGAAGAGTTTTTCAGCTGAACGCCATGACGTATAAATACCTGCCCTCTACATCTGGCTCATTTGAACCAGATGGCGGAGAAACAGTACAAGAGTAAGTACCCATTACATGCATTCTTTGCAATGAATCGCTGTAATTCACGTGCCTACTTCAAAGAGTAATGATATTTCATGCAAGATTGTTATGTTTCAGTCACAACCCGTTGCGTTGTTCATCGGACTGTCGGTGATGTGCGGCTGCTACATGCAAAAGTGTGTGACCAGAGTCATGGCGGCGGGGGGTGGGGGCTACTGTTTTGGTCAGCGAATATAATGAGACTTGGGATGTACCCATAGTAACGCCAGACACTGGCTGCTGTATGGAGCTGATCCAGCTGTGTTGTCGTCATCAGGAATGGACGTCACTTCACATGACGCTTCAGTGGAAAGGACATCTCATGTCTCTTAAACCGACAATGCTCGCTCATTGCTCCTAGTGCTAGCGCCTCACATTTTTTCGTAGGTGGGAGGGGCTAAACAGCTAGCAAAGTCGGCTAGGTAAGATAACTAGCAGTAATTTAAGAGACTTGGGACGGACCCCAGCTGCTAAATGTCAAAACCTTAGAAGTCGTCTCTTCTTTGAATACCTTTAAAGCCGGCCCAGTCTCCAGAAGTAAATGTTGGCTTGTACATTTATGCAAACCTTGAATAATATGCTACATTTGTATGTTTCATATGTCATATCAAGGTTTCTGTAAGCTGAGTTGCAGGTGACAGCATGAGTCAAGATCAGACCGGCAACATTTTGAAACGGTTTTGTCTTGTAATGAATCTTTGGTCTGAACTGGTCTTAAGGGGCTCATGTAAGCAAAAACAACGACAACAAAATGTCATTTAAAATGGCAAAAATACAAGGATTTCTTGTTTACACTCAGGTCACAACACCACATATAACCAATGAAAGTCATATTGTTTTTAACAGTTTGATATAATTGATCAAATACAGAAGGTGCAGTCTGTGATACAGTGACTGAGAGCTGCTGAGAGACACTGCGGGAAATATGGCGTCTTTAAGGATTTATTTTGACCAAACCAGAGCTGGTGATTTTTGAAACAGCAAACTGACCAACCATGATGGTTTTGGTGAGTTTCAGGCTTCCATGGCTCCAGCCTCGAATGTTTCCTCAACATCCTTCAGGTTTTTAAAATACCTTCAACTTTGTGTCATTTCCCCTCCGTCTCTCTGACTGGACTGGTGAATCTATGGAGCAAAACACGGGACAGTTGTTGTAAAATGTGTACTGTGGATAATTCAAGACCAAACACATGCCGAAGCCTTCACACACACACACACACACACACGCAGGTGAAAGTGTTTGTCTGATTGTGATTGGCCTCAGGCTGCAGCAGGACTGTGAGTTTGGTTCACCTTCAGACAGGAAGCAGCTGTGTCTCCACAACTCTCTGACACAATTTGAATTGACAGAAGAATTTTCTCTGCTAAACAATATTTTATCAACGTTTTAACGTCTGTTTGAAAGTTAATCCATGCACACAGACTTTAAACTATGTTAAGATATGTGCTTTTATTTAGAAAATACTTTAAAGTGAAGGGAATAATTCCTGACTAATTTTTTTTTTTTTACAGCTAATCCACAGCTACATTCATACTTAACTCGTTAGTCATCAGCTCGTCATCCTCTTAAATTTCTTACTTGTACTTGTAATAAGATTTACAGGGAACTAAACCATGGAATGATTTTCTCCACCTGGTAAAAAGCTGTTTCTCTATTAAGTTTTAAGTTTGTATTATTGTCCATGTTTTAATTTTTTTACTCACTTACTTACTTATTACTAGTTCAAGGGTCCACACAGTATTAACTGTCAGCCCCCTCATGAGCCCGGTCTCACTCCGAAGTGTCGAAATCCTGCACTTGGGCAGTGACTTGTGGGGTCAGACGACCAACAAAAAAGGCGTCCTTTAATGTCGACATGATACACGGCTGGTTGCCATTATAATTTAACGCCACACGGCAGCATCAGGGGGAGATGCGACGGGAAGTTAAGGTGGCAAAAGTCCCAGTGGAGCAGGCGGGAGGGGTGGTGGAACAAATCAAAAACACACCCTGTTCTAACCTAACCACTTCCTTACGTTGTCTAAACCCAACCACAGGTGTTTGTTTAGAAGGAAAAACGCAGCAGAGCAGGGTTGCAATGACGTAGTGCTTTTATTTTGAAAGAGACTGCACGTAAAGGTTTAATTTCCTGTGAATACGGAAGTGCATTTTGAAAGAAGAGAACTTGACATGGTGTCCCAGAACATCAACTTTAACCTTTCACGTCGTCTCACGCACACACACACACACACACACACACACACACACACACACACACGCCTAATTACCGCCTGTGCTTAAATGGACACTATTAAGGCTGTTTTGTTGTTGTTGTTGCAATAAAACAAATTTTATTAGTAATAGTTTCAGTAATATTATTTTATGAAAATAATGTGGGCTGCACAGGGTAGTGGCCACAGTAAAATCAGACTATCAGCGTTACATAGGTTACTTAGTGGCTTTGCAATCTTTGCAATAAGCTTCGAAATTCCCCGCGAAATTTCGCAGAAAAAATCTGCTTTACGGCAGGAAACGCATCATGTATTGTGAAATTGGTCGGTCAGCCAATCAGGGACTGGAGCTGGAGTTGGGCATGAGATAGCTGAATCAGGAGCACAATGGCAGACGGACAAAGTTTGGAGACAAGTGAAAAACGGCCTAGCAAAAGAAAAGGAGCTCCTCTGTGTGAGGAGGCAAAGAAGAGCAAAAAGCAGAGTGATAAAAGAAGAGGAAAAACAAGAGTAAACCTCAGTCAGGCGTTCAAGAGATGGAGGGAGCTCCGTGACCAAAGAGGCTTCAGAACCCATGTCCAGCTAGCTTTCTTTCTAATGGATCAGTAAGTAACACGGCTAAATGTTAGCTAGACCAGAGAGGACTGTACTGTACTGGCTGCTAGTTCATTCCTAGCTGGCCAGCATCGCAAATCGCTGCAACCAGGGAGCGGGTAGCGAGTGTTGGTCGGCTGACATCCTGGTTGCCATTCTACGGCAGCCCTCGGACAGTGATTCTGACGAATCCTATCTGTTGCCTCTTTAATAACTTTTGAAATTTTATAAGGTGGACGATTTAAAAAAGACCTCTTTTTTTTTTTTGCCTCTCGCTTAAGTGTATTTCATAACCCATGTTTTTCTTGTCTTTTCTGTGTTATAATTGTGCAAAAAACAGAGAGAGAAGCACATAAAACCATGAATGCAGCGTCTGTGTGACGTCACAAATGTGTGTTCATGTTTCTACTCCACAGGAAAACACACGTTCACTTTGCATTTCCTTAAATGATCCAATCAGGTGCAGAGAGTTCAGGTGGGTTCGGTCGATCACACGCGGTGATGGTGACTCAGTGTGACGTCGTCCTCGGAGACGGACCACACAGGCTGAGAGACTTTTAAAAGAGAAGAAGAAGAAGAATGTCAGACATCTTTCATCCATGGATGGAAACTGGGTCCAGTCAGAGGAAGAGGAAACGTATGAAAGAGAGTCACTGAGCAGACGGCAGCCAATCCCAGAGGAGATACTGTACATGTGTGTGTGTGTGTGTGTGTGTGTGTGTTTTCCTTGGTGTGACTCAGTGTGACTGATCAGGTGGGAGGAAGAAGAGGAACCAGACAGTCTCTTTTTTCTGTCTTCCTTCCTTTTGATCTGAAAATCCCCCAAAACTGGAGATACAAGGTTTTCCCCTGACAGTGAAACTAAACTCTGCTGCACAGGAAATACTTTTACACATTCACTTACCTGTATACTTTTACTACTTGTACTTTTACTTTGAAGAGGAGACAATATTGTACCTTTAATATTTCTCCGCAGCCACATTTTAAAGTGGTTTATTTATGAATGAAAATGAGCATTTCTCACAGTATCTGTTGTTTTATGATCCCATTTTTATTTGTATTTTTTTACCTGCTGATATTGTTTTCTGTAAAGCAGGTTGTAATCTTGTGAAGAAAAGGACTATAAAGTTTTTAATATAAAGGACTTTATCTGTACAGAGGGAAACTACTGTGCAGCAGCTGCCAGACAAAGTGGGAAGAGTGCGTATATAAAATTAAAATATAAGTAAGGATCAAGACATTTCATGAATAACTCAAAAAGTACTCGTCGTCCTCCGCTTATCCACATCCGGGTTGCGGGGGCAGCAGTCTCAGCAAAGAAGCCCAGACAGTCCTCTCCCCAGCCACCTCCGTCAGCTCTTCCGAGGGAACCCCGAGGCGTTCCCAGGTCAGCCAGGCGATGTAATCCCTCCAGCGTGTCCTGGGGCGGCCCCGAGGTCTCCTCCAGGTTGGACATGCCCGAAACACCTCCCAAGGGAGGCGTCCGGAAGGCATCCTTACCAGATGCCTGAACCACCTCAACTGGCTCCTCTCAATGTGGAGGAGCAGCGGCTCTACTCCGAGCTCCTCCCGGATGTCCGAGCTCCTCCTCCTATCTCTAAGGCTGAGCCCAGACACCCTGCGGAGGAAACTCATTTTGGCCGCTTGTACTCGCGATCTTGTTCTTTCGGTCACTACCCAGAGCTCATGAACATAGGTGAGGGTTGGAACGTAGATCGACCGGTAAATCCAGAGCTTCGCTTTCTGGCTAAGCTCCCTCTTCACCACAATGGATGAATCGCCTGCATCACTGCTGACACCGCCCCAATCTGCCTGCCAATCTCCCGCTCCATCCTACCCTCACTTGTGAACAAGATCCCGAGATACTTAAACTCCTCCACCACTCAAAAAGTCTTTGACCAAAAAAGGTCAAAATTTGCATACTGCAACTAGAGACCATGAGTACCTAAACCAGAAAGAATGCCCACGATTCGTCCGTAGTTGGCGCTATACTAACCGATTCAAATCTTTTTGTGAATAACTCAAAAAGTCCTTGACCATAAATGCTCAAAATTTACATGCTGCAATTAGAGACGACAAGTAACTATGCCAGAAAGAACAACCATGATTCATCCATTAATGGTGTGATAGTGGCAAATTTGCACTTGTTTTCTCACAATTTGGTGTAGACTACCCTAAAATATTATTCATTGATTCAGATTTAGATTCAGACGACTTTATTGATCCCACGTGAGGCAATTCATTTGTAGCATACTCATCCCAAGCATCAACAACAACAACATACAGTTTCCTATGTTATGCACAGTCCAGTAAAACAGACCACTAGGTCATTGAATGGCTCAGGTTTTAAAAAAACATATAGATAAAAAATATATTTTAAAAAAAAGTAAAAAATATTGTTACATCCAACATTATAAGAATGTGTAGCCTATTATTTTTGTTTTTTTGATTGGTGGAGAAAGTATTTTGAGTATTTTAAATATAAAATTACTCCACTCAAAAGTGTTTCGTTACAAATTACATTTGCTTTTTATCGTCCTTATCAAATACAAATTACAAAATACTCAAGTGTAATTGAAATACGTATTTTAAATACAAGTAATAGAAAGACTGCCCATCCCTGGTTACTGACGGCTTCTTCTGTTATGCACCTAATGATTTAAAGGGACATCATGTAACATTTTCAGTTGTTAATCGGCAAAAATCGATGTCTGCATTCATAAATATGTCATCACTGGTGTATCATTACCTCCACCAGTAATCTGATTTATTTTTGTAAAAGGAGAATTTCAGATTTTGTTGTACATTGTGCAGGTAAGTAGTCTAATGTTCTGCCATCTTGAGAATACATCCGCCAGCGAGGGACATACAGCCATGCTTTCAGCGTCTCCGTTGAGAGCCAGGCCAGCGCTGCGTGACTGAGAAAGCCAAAGGAGAGGAGCAAGAGGCTTCGCTACGACCCCGGCACTACTGCAGCACAACAAAGTCCCACTCTTTGAACATAATGCAGGATCACGCATATGCAGCATCACGGGAGATGGAATCCTCGTCGCCAAGAAAGCACAAAAGGGAATCAAAAAGGCAACGTGACCGGCGAATTCAACAAACGAGGGTTAACATCAGGGTAGCCTTTCCCAGGTAGAGAGAGCTGCTGAAGGAGAAAGATAATGCAATCACGGCTAACAGCTGTTAGCAGCCAGCGCCACTGTTAGCTGTTAGCGCTGCTGTTAGCTGTTAGCCGTGATTGCATCATCTTTCTTCTTCAACAGCTCTGTCCACCTGAGAAAGGCTACCCCGATGCTGGCCGCTAACAGCTGTTAGCAGCGCAGTGACACTTGTCAGTTGTCAAAGGACAAGACGTGATTGGTTTGTTTCGAGTTACACCCGCCCCAACAGTCTTACGTTGTAAACACAGCCAGCATGGTGAGGAGGGGGTTTGTCAGCTGGTGTCCCGTGTGTCTGTGTAGGAGCCTGAATGAATACTCCATGAAGTATCGGATGACATGGTTTCATCAATGTTATCATAGCTTTTTGGTACACAGCGGCTACCGTTGTTGCAGTACGCATTTGAAACAGTGAGGCGCTAGAGTGCGCCATCTGTTTGAATGCAATATATGATCTCAACACTAGATGGGCTTTGAAGTTCCAGGTCAAAGCCAAAGGTGGACACTGTGGAGCAGTTTGGGTCAGACTGACGTTATCTGGGTGTGACAGTTCGGCTTTGAGAAATTCGATTTAGTACAGTTTTAGTCAGACTAACACAAGATATCGCAGAGTTGCAAAGACATTTCTCAACGCCACTAGCGTCCCCCGACATCTGCGTATACTCGCAGCATGTACCGATCTCTGAAATGCATGTCCATGGGTGATATGTCGTTCTTGATGTTGTCTCCCCAATATAGACTTTCTGTGAGATTATAAAGCCAATCATGTGCATTTGTTGTTGAAGAAAAAAATACGCTGATTCACAGTTTTGTAAAGTAGTGCTTTTATTTTGAAAGAGACTGTATGCACATGTTAAATTTCCTGTGAAAACAGAAGTGTATTTTGAAAACAGACAATGTATGTAACAGGCTGAAGTTGACACGGCGTCCCAGAACGTCAACCAC
This sequence comes from Epinephelus fuscoguttatus, assembly GCF_011397635.1. Taxonomy (NCBI): domain Eukaryota; kingdom Metazoa; phylum Chordata; class Actinopteri; order Perciformes; family Serranidae; genus Epinephelus; species Epinephelus fuscoguttatus. The sequence continues at coordinate 3,991,407 of NC_064773.1, forward strand.
CAACACACCCAGGGTTCCTCGGATGTTGTATATCATCGTGGAAAGTCCATGACCGAAACATCGCTATGTGACGAGGTCGCAGTGAGAATGAGCTGCAACATCAGCTCGGTTTTGTCCGCAATGCTCCTTAAACGCCTCATCTTTGAAGCAGATGTGAAACCCTGAGCATGTCTCTGAATATTCCCCCGAGCTGCGTTCAGCTCGGGGGAATATTCAGGTGGATGGAAAAGAACATTCCTGGAAATCACAAACTGAAAAGGTGCGAGGGCAAAAAGGCGCTGCAGTGGCATTGTGGGTAACCTGGGTTTATTTAGGCTGGGTTTGTGAGGCCATGACATACCGACAGATCCTCCTTGGCCCCAAGAGCCAGGAGAGATGTGGGTCGCAGGTAGATCTGTCTGAGCTTTGAGCTTCAAAAATATCTCCGACACTTGTAAACATCACTGAGGTGGGGAAAGGTGGAGTTAATATTTTAGTAACGTTAGCGTAGTTCGTAACAACACTGAGAAGTAACCTGTGGAAGTCTTCGTTTGTCTGTCACATGACCTTAGCATCTTGGTACACATCACATGTTAGTACCAGGTGGAGATGTGATAGATTAGTCGAACCCAAGCTCCATTAAAGCAGAAGGATATTTTTCATTAGCTGATCCTCAGAGGCTGCTCTTAAACAAACAGGTGCGTGTGTGTGTGTGTGTGTGTGTGTGTGTGTGTGAGGTGAAGACACATTTCTTTAAATAGAAAACACATCTGTTTGGACTCTGGATGGGAAACACATCTGGGCACCAGCGGGGGGTGGGATGTGTGTGTGTGTGTGTGCGTGTGTGTGTGTGTGTGTGTGTGTGTGTGTGTGTGTGTGTGAACCTTTAGCTGGACGTCTCGTGAGGGTAAGAATCCAAAAATAGTTTGTCTGCAGGAATGTGTGTGTCAGTTACGTGTCGGTGAGATGTTTGAAGTATTTAACGAGGCGAGGCAGGTTACAGGAACACAGACAGAGTCTGAGGAGGGACAAAAAGGTTCAAAACATGCGAGGAATTCCCATAATGCAGCTTGACAGAGGGAGAGAAGAGATACAGATGCTGGAAAGACGCAGCCAGTTTACAGAGCAGGGGTGAAGGTGTGTCTGTAACTCATTCACATTTCCCTCACACTGTTCTGTGCATGAAAATATGAGATACATCACTGGACAATCCTTTTTTTTGTCTGATCAGAAGTGTTTTCACTTAGTTTTGTTTTTCCAACGTCACTGTGAATCAGCACACAGCCACAACATTTGTCCTCCAGAGAAGCTGTGTCTGTCAGACTGTCTGACGCTGATGAGACCATCTCAGCCGAGCAATAACGTAATGCACAGCAGACTATAGGCTAAATAGATTTTTGAATTTATTCTTATAAATTAATTTTTTTCTCAAAATATTTCTTTTTTAAACAAAATATTACATATTATTATTATTCCCTCAAAATTAGCAACTTTTTTCTCAAAATACTATAACTTTCCCACCCTCAAAACATCACTATTTCTTCAACAAAATATTACAGTAAATCTTTTTTCTTAAAATATCAAAACTTTATTTTCTCAAAATATCACTATTTCTTTAACAAAATATTACGTTTTTTAAACTAAATATTACAGCTTTGATCTCAAAGTATTTCTACTTTTTCAAACAAAATATTACATATTATTATTATTCCCTCAAAATTAGCAACTTTTTTCTCAAAATACTATAACTTTTCCACCCCCAAAACATCACTATTTTATCAACAAAACATTACAATAAATCTTTTTTCTTAAAATATCAAAAATAATTCTCAAAATAAAACTATTTTTTAACAAAATATTACAATGTTTTTTTTTTAACTAAATATTACAACTTTGATCTCAAAATATTTCTACTTCTTTTTAAACAAAATATTACAACTTTCATCTCAGAATATTATAACTTTTTTTCTCAAAAATTTCTACTTTTTAAAAAGAAAATATTACATATTATTATTAATATTCCCCTAAAATAAGCAACTTTTTCTCAAAATATTCTAATTTTCCCACCGTAAAACTATCACTACTTTCTTAACAAAATATTAAAACTTTTTTCTCAAAAAAGCTAGAGCTTATTTTTCTCAAAATACCACTACATTTTTAAACAAAATATTACATATTATTATTATTATTCCCTCAAAATTAGCAACTTTTTTTCTCAAAATATTACTTATTTTATTCTCAAAATATTAAATAACTTTTCCGCCCTCAAAACATCACTATTTTTTTTTAACAAAATATTGCAATAAATCTTTTTTCTTAAAATATAAAAAATCTCAAAATATCACTATTTCTTTAACAAAATATTACAATGTTTTTTTAACTAAATATTACAACTTTCATCTCAAACTATTCTAACTTTTTTTTCTCTAAATATTTCTACTTTTTCAAACAAAACAGTACATATTATTATTATTCCCTCAAAATTAGCAACTTTTTCCACAAAATATTACTTATTTTATTCTCAAATATTGCAGTGTTTCTCTCAAAACTTTTTTCACAAAATATCATATATATTTTTTTCAAAATATTCCCACTTTATTCTGGACTTATCAAAGAACACAGATGTGTTGGTTGTGTTTTGAATGTGCAGAAAGTTTTCAACATGAATAGAAATCTTGATCTGAAACATTTATGAGCTATTAAAGTCCAGTCAAAGGCAGAGTCATTGTTGTGAATAGATACCACATGCACATTTAAAAAGGTCACTTCCCCCTAAAAAAAGACACCGAAGAGCACTGAAGACTGAATCATGTCCACGTGTGTGTGTGTGTGGACTCAGCAGAGAAAACACCTTTTGTGTCACCTGCTGCCTGAATTTTGGTTTGTCCTTTACATAATTAAAGACATTTCCACCAGAAACTGTTGCAAAAAAAAATCATCAGAATGGAGGAAATGAAGTATCTGATGCCCAAATTCCCCCCGACCCCTCCTTTAATGTGTGTCCCCACGTTGTTGAAATAAAACCTACACCCTCGTTACAGAGCGACACACTGACTTCAATTATCTAAGAAAAGAAAAACACATAACTGAGCACATTTCCTCAGCTACTGTACTGAAGTACTTTAACTGAGTGTTAGTACTTTCCCTGCAGTAGAGCATATTCCTCTGCCACTCTAATATATTCATTTACACCACAGGCATCATGAAATTAACTGCAGCCAAGATTAAAAGAAACAAACTGTGGAAACAGCAGGTGAGACTTTTCCATCGTCAGCGTGTCAAACTGAATGTAAATAAAATGACCCTCAGCCTTCATAACATTATTGTATAACGGTGTGACATACAGATCTATTTATAGCCTTCCTGTACCTGCGCTCACTTTGAGCTGGAGCCCAGAGTGTGCAGGTATCAGACCGTGTCACGTCTCAGTCCGTCACGATGTCACTGTCTCTGCAGCAGAAGGCCAGCTGTTGCCAAAAGCAAATGTTTGAGCTGTTGTTCATCGTGTTTCCGTCTGCGGTGACGTTAGCATGAGACACAATGAAAAGGTCATTACATCATCGGACCAGGAAACTCCCTGCAGGTGACGAGTCACCGTCTGACTTCTTCTTCATTCTTCAAATGATTTAAGAGCCGCAGGTTTCTGGAAGTTTGTTTCAGATGGTGGAGCATTAAAAGTGAACGCTGCCTCTCCAGGTTCAGATGGACTCTGGGAACACAGAGTTTCTGCCAAATACGTTACATTTGTACAGTTAATGCATATCATGTCAGTGTTTCTAACGTGATGTCATACATGAACTGACTGTATCGCTGAGAGGTGGATGGGATGGCTGATGGCGTGACACATGTAGGCGAGATGCCCCCAAAGCTGAAGACCACCGTTCATACTGACCAAGTCATTGCTGTGTTTCCTGCCAGGTTAGTGCCACAAAAAATGGCTGATTTTACCAAGACATCTCTGTGTTTCCTGCCACATCAGTGCCATGGATAGCAGCTAATTTTTGTCTGAACATTGTTGTGTTGCATTTCCTGCCAGGAAAGTGCCACAAAAAGCAGCTGATTTTTGTAGAGACATCCCTGTGTTTCCTTCCGACTTAGTGCCACGAAAGATGGCTGATTTTTACTGAGATATCAAGGTGTTTTCTGCCACGATGGTGCCTTGAAATGTGTGTACTTTTTCTAGTCATCCCTGTGTTTCCTGCCAGGATAGTGCCACGAAAAGTGGCAGCTTTTACCAAGACATCTCTTCGTTTCCTGCCGCATTAATGCCATGGATAGCGGCTGATTTTTTTCTGAACATTGTTGTGTTTCCTGCCAGGAAAGTGCCACGAGAAGTGATTGTTTTTTACCGAGACGTGATAGTACCACACAAAGTGGTCAGTTTTTACCAAGTCATCCCTGTGTTTCCTGCCTGGATAGTGCCACGGAAAATGGCTGATTTTTACTGAGACAAAAAGGTCTTTTCTGCCAGGATGGTGCCATAAAAAGTGGTTAGTTTTTACTAGTCGTCGCTGCGTTTCCTGCCAAGTTAGTGCCACGAAAAGTGGCTGCTTTTAGCAAGACATCTCTGTGTTTCCTGCTGCGTTAGTGCCACAGAAAGCGGCTGATTTTTGCCTCAACATTGTTGCATTTTCTGCGTTTTCTGCCAGGATGGGGCCACAGAAACTGTTTGTTTTTTTCTGAGTCATCCTTGCATTTCCTGGCAGGAAAGTGCCACAAGAAGTGGTTGTTTTTTACTGAAACATCAAGGTGTTTTCTGCCACACAGAGTGGTCACTTTGTACAGAGTCACTGCTGTGTTCCCTGCCGGGATGGTGCCATTAAAAATCAGCTGATTGTTACCGAGACATCCTTGTGTTTCCTGCCAGGCTAGTGCCCCAGAACTGAATACTTTAAGCCAAAACATGACCTTTGACAAACCATAACTAAGTGGTTTTGTGCCTCAGTCTAACCACGTGTTAACCACAGCCTTGTTGATAAAGTTTTAAACCACCCGCCACATAATGGCATAAAAACGTGTTGTATTGTGATTTTTAGAAACGCAAATACAGACATGATTCACACTGTCTAAGAGGTCAGAACGGAGCAGCTGCTCAGAAATGAACCATTCAGTATTTTATAGAACAGCTGTAGTGTTTCAGAGTCATGTTAAAGTTAAGAAGGAAGGAGTGAGAGAAGGAAGGAAGCAAGGAAGGAGAAGAAGGAGGTAGAGAGGAAGGAAGGAAGGAAGGAAGGAAGGAAGGAAGGAAGAGAAAGAAGGAAGGAAAGAAGGAGAAGAAGGAGGTAGAGAGGAAGGAAGGAAGGATGGAAGGAAGGAGAAGAAGGAGGTAGAGAGGAAGGAAGGAAAAGAGAAAGAGAAGGAGAAAAAAGGAAGGAAGGAAGGAAGGAAGGAAGGAAGGAACAGACGAAGGATGGGAGGAAAAGAAGGAGGGAGAGGGGAAGGAAGGGAGGGAGGGAGGGAGGGAGGAAGAGAGGCAGGGAGAGAGGGAGGAGGGAAGAAAGGAGGATAAGGAGGAAGGAAGGAGGAGAGGAAGGAAGGAAGGAAGGAAGGAAGACATGAGTGAAAAAGGGGGGGGAAGAAATGAAGGAAGGAAGGAAGGAAGGAAGGAAGGAAGGGAGGAAGGGAGGAAGAGAGGCAGGGAGAGAGGGAGGAGGGAAGAAAGGAGGATAAGGAGGAAGGAAGGAAGGAAGGAAGGAAGGAAGGAAGACATGAGTGAAAAAGGGGGGGAGAGAGGAAGAAATGAAGGAAAGAAGAGAGGAAGGAAGGAAGGAAGGAAGGAAGGAAGGGAGAGGGGGAGGAAGGGAGGGAGGGAGGAAGAGAGGCAGGGAGAGAGGGAGGAGGGAAGAAAGGAGGATAAGGAGGAAGGAAGGAGGAGAGGAAGGAAGGAAGGAAGGAAGGAAGGAAGGAAGACATGAGTGAAAAAGGGGGGGAGGAAGAAATGAAGGAAAGGAGAGAGGAAGGAAGGAAGGAAGGAAGGAAGGAAGGAAGGAAGGAATAAGGGAGGAAGACAGGGAGGGAGGGAGGGAGGGAGGAAGAGAGGCAGGGAGAGAGGGAGGAGGGAAGAAAGGAGGATAAGGAGGAAGGAAGGAAGGAAGGAAGACACGAGTGAAAAGGGGGGGGAGGAAGAAATGAAGGAAAGGAGAGAGGAAGGAAGGAAGGAAGGGAGAGGGGGAGGAAGGGAGGGAGGGAAGAAGAGAGGCAGGGAGAGAGGGAGGAGGGAAGAAAGGAGGATAAGGAGGAAGGAAGGAAGGAAGGAAGGAAGGAAGGAAGGAAGACACGAGTGAAAAAGGGGGGGGAGGAAGAAATGAAGGAAAGGAGAGAGGAAGGAAGGAAGGAAGGAAGGAAGGGAGAGGGGGAGGAAGGGAGGGAGGGAGGAAGAGAGGCAGGGAGAGAGGGAGGAGGGAAGAAAGGAGGATAAGGAGGAAGGAAGGAGGAGAGGAAGGAAGGAAGGAAGGAAGGAAGACATGAGTGAAAAAGTGGGGGGGAGGAAGAAATGAAGGAAAGGAGAGAGGAAGGAAGGAAGGAAGTAAGACATGAGTGAAAAGGGGGGGAGAGGAAGAAATGAAGGAAAGGAGAGAGGAAGGAAGGAAGGAAAGAAGGAAGGAAGGAAGGAAGGAAGGAATAAGGGAGGAATAAGGGAGGAAGACAGGGAGGTAGGAAGAAGAGAAGGAAGGAAATAAGGAATTGAGGAAGGAAGAAGGGGAAGAGGGGAAGACTGGAGGAAAAGGAAGAGAGGCAGGTAGGAAGGCAGAGAGGGAGTGAGGAAGGACAAGATTGTCGTGGTTATTTTATAAAGATACAAATAAATATGAAGTGATCCAGGTTCATGTGGACGACAGTATATTTTCCTTGTGTTCCACACGTTAAGTCAATAACATGTGTCCCTATATCCGGCCGGGGAAAACAAAATGAGTCTTCTAGGATCGTCTTTTCTTTGACAGACAGGAAGCTGCACAAAGATCAGAGATCTGGACTGATGTGGTCTCTGGTGGTCTTAGTGAGGATTCATTCTGATCTGAGACCTGCACGGACGGCGTCACAGCAGACGAGACCACTGAGTTTTTCTAAATCCTGCTGAGACAGAAGTCCTTTAATTCTCCATATATCCTTCAGGGAATTTTGTCTTAATGTGGAAGCTAGAGTTTAGGTCTGGGTCCAGGACTACGCCCAGATCTCTGTCCTGATTTGTGGACTTTAATGTTGAGACTGAAGCTGAGTGCCGACTGTCAGGTCCTGGAAATGGAAATGTAGGACAGAGGGAAATTAAAAAATGAAGACGTTTCTGATGAAGCTGTGTGTTGCTGCCAGTCTGTAATCTGCAGGACGTGTGTGTGTGTGTGTGTGTGTGTCTTCTGGGTGGCATAATAAACAGGGACACACACACTTCCTGGGGCTTTGAAGAGTCTGTTTTTGACCTTAAATAGACCTCCATGTGACACAGACCTCCGCCCACGCCTCCGTCTGGCCTGATGGGACGGGGCAGGTCGCCCACAGACCTGCAGGATGGATCCACAGTGAGATTTACAATCACTGGACTCTGTTTGGACTCTCACTTCCTGATGTGTCTTTTCCAAATAAATGGATTCTCTCTCTGGAAAGCAGCTCAGGACGACCGGACACACCGGAAAATTCGCAGACGGAGACGTTTTGTTTATCAGTTTTTAGCAGATGTGGAGGGAGGTGGAGCTCCTCGTCACCGAGGTGGAGGAGCGAGCGGCATCCTTTGAATACCACAGAGAGAAAATACGACGTTACAAACTGCACACGCTAACTGTCAGCATGTAAATGCTCACATGTAAAGTAGGAAGGTAAGGAGGTAGAGAGGAAGGAAGGAAAAGAGAAGGAGGAAGGAAGGAAGGAAGGAAGGAGGGGAGGAAGGAAGGGAGGAGGAAGGAAGAAGAAGAAGGAGGTAGAGAGGGAGGAAGGAAGGAAGGAAGGAAGGAAGGAAGAGAAGTAGGTAAAGAGGAAGGGAGGGAAGAAGGAAGGAAGGAAGGAAGGAGGGAAGGAAGGATGGAAGGGAGGAGGAAGGAAGAAGAAGAAGGAGGTAGAGAGGGAGGAAGGAAGGAGAAGAGAAAGAGAAGGAGAAAAAAGGGGAGGAAGGAAGAGAAGGAGGCAAAGAGGAAGGAAGGAAATGAGAAAGAGAAGGAGAAAAAAGGAAGAAGGAAGGAAGGAAGGAAGGAAGGAAGGAAGAGAAGTAGGTAAAGAGGAAGGGAGGGAAGAAGGAAGGAAAGAAGGAAGAAAGGAGGGGAGGAAGGAAGGGAGGAGGAAGGAAGAAGAAGAAGGAGGTAGAGAGGGAGGAAGGAAGGAAGGAAGGAAGGAAGGAAGGAAGAGAAGTAGGTAAAGAGGAAGGGAGGGAAGAAGGAAGGAAGGAAGGAAGGAAGGGAGGAGGAAGGAAGAAGAAGAAGGAGGTAGAGAGGGAGGAAGGAAGGAGAAGAGAAAGAGAAGGAGAAAAAGGGGAGGAAGGAAGAGAAGGAGGCAAAGAGGAAGGAAGGAAATGAGAAAGAGAAGGAGAAAAAAGGAAGAAGGAAGGAAGGAAGGAGAAGAGAAAGAGAAGGAGAAAAAGGGAAGAAGGAAAGAAGGAAGGAAGGAAGGAAGGAAGGAGAAGAAGGAGAAGAAGGAGGTAGAGAGGAAGGAAGGAAGGAAGGAAGGAAGGAAGGAAGGAAGGAAGGAAGAGAAGTAGGTAAAGAGGAAGGAAGGAAGGAAGGAAGGAAGGAAGGAAGGAAAGAAGGATGGAAGGAAGGAAGGAAGAGAAGGAGGCAAAGAGGAAGGAAGGAAATGAGAAAGAGAAGGAGAAAAAAGGAAGAAGGAAGGAAGGAAGGAGAAGAGAAAGAGAAGGAGAAAAAAGGAAGAAGGAAAGAAAGAAGGAAGGGAGGAAGGGAGGAAGGAGAAACAAAGAAAGGAATGGAGGGAGGACGGGAGGAAGAGAAGGAGGGAGAGGGGAAGGGGGAGGAAGGGAGGGAGGAAGGAAGGAAGGAAGGAAGGAAGGAAGGAAGGAGGAAGAAGAGAAGGAAGGAAATAAGGAAATGAGGAAAGAAGAAGGGGAAGAGGGGAAGACGGGAGGCAAAAGGAAGAGAGGCAGGTAGAAAGGCAGAGAGGGAGTGAGGAAGGAATTTTAAAAGGAAGGAATGAAGATTAATGTGGTTTTCAGGGTTGATGAGGTGAACTTGTCTTCATGATGTCCAACATTTATATTTCTTTCTCTGCACTCTTTCTGTTGAAATAAAAAAATAAAGATCTGTGAAAATAAAAATGTGACAGAGCTGCGTTAATGTTCTGAGTCTCGTCTGGTTCAACAAATAAAAAGACAAATGAAACATTACCTCCGGCCTCATTCATCAGCCGGTTCCTCGTCCTCGCTGAATAAAACAGTCAGACATAAACCAAGAAACCTTTCAGACGCTGAGACTGAAACAAACACAGAGTCCAGAGAGGTGAGGTGGTGGAAAGGCTCATTCCTCTCGTGTCTCAGCGGCTAAATGTTGATGTTAACGCTGGAACGGCTGCAGCTCAGAGGAAAGGTGCAGATGACGTGAAAATATCCAAAATATCCCAAAGTAGGTTTCTGTCTCAGTGAGAGGCTGGAAACTGGAGCTGGAGGATTATTATTTATTTACCTGAATTTATTGGATCCATTTATTTACCACTAAATGTTGACATTTAAATGCTGGTGTGACATGTGCACACTGTCGTCTTTATTTAAAGGTTAACTTTCAGAAAATAAACTGAAGTCAGCTTCCTGTTGCCGTGAGAGAGCCAAGCACCTGCTCATTGGACAAAACAACTGTGACCGACCGTCATCGTGTTGATAGAACGTTGGAAATAAATTACATTCATAATCAGAGTAGCGTTACTATCTGTAAAGTTACTATATTTCATTTGGACCATTGGCTCCATGATACTGAGTAGCTAGCTGTTTGCAAATTACTTTATTAGCTAACGTTATGAGTAACCAACAGCAGATCCATGCAGATTAGCAGCAAGGTGGCTAACGTTAGCTCAGGTTACGGTTAGCCCCTTGGACGCCTCTGCATTGAGCCCGGTCTCATTCCGAAGTCGGCGTAATCCGGCGCTCTGGCAGTGACTTGCATCATCAGACACTGACAAAAAAAGCCATCCTTTAATGTCGGCATGATACGCGGCTGGTTGCTGTTATAGTTTATTGGCGCTCGGCGGCATCAGGGGGAAACGCGGTGCGGCAATAACAAAAGTTAAGGCGGCCAAAGTCCAGCGTTGCCAGGTGGGAAATGTAGGATTATCGTACCAGAGACTCAAAATTATCGTATTTTGAGGGAAATTATCGTACATCCGTCATAACCAAAATAACAATCCTACTGATGCGCTACAGGCAAATATAGTCACTCTAGTGTTTACTTTTTTGGTTTACTTTTTTCCCATTTTCCTTGCTTCTGTTTTTCCTCTTCTTCTTCTGTTTTGAATCTCATTCTCGCTCGACTTCCTGACGGGTACAGCTGACCATTCAGCCAATCGTGCTCATTGCTCAGAGACAAACATTACCCATATCTCACACTAAGCAAAGTGCGATTGGCTGGAAACATGTCACATGGGAACAGATGCCTTCAGGGCTCACAAAAAAAAACTCCGGCATACTGATTACAAGCACACATTCATAAAATGGTCAAATTATCGTACATTTGGCCTTTTTTGGGATTATTGATCATACATCAAGTACGATAATTATCATACACCTGGCAACGCTGCCAAAGTCCCAGGAGGGTGGGAGAGGTGGTGAATGGGTCCAACAAACACCGACTTACACCCGAGAGAGGGGTGTTCACATCCCGTAAGATTAGAAAGCCAAACCCTGTTCTTTTTTCCTGAACCCAACCACGTCAATTCAACGTCAATTTGCATTGTTGTACCGACGTAGTGCTTTTATTTTGAAAGTCACTGAATGTAAATGGTAAATTTTGAATTTTGAAAGAAGACAATGCAAGTCCCAGAATGTCAACAACGGACAAACCCAAAAAGTAACTGGTCAGATTTAGGAAAAGAAACATGGGTAAATCTTTAATTCAAAGTTCATGTTTTTGAACACCGCTCTCATGGGGAAAGTTCTGGTGTAAAACCATGTATTTGTGATGCAGCGACCACCCCGAACTGTCTCCTCGGGATGGCAGGTTTGGACTCAGAACCACTTGCGGTTTTACCTCCATCAGCGCACTGGTCACATCATCGCAGCCTTCCAAAATAAATGGGAGGCTCATCATTACCTGGGAAATGTACGAATTTTGGTTCATTACTGTTCGTAGAAAAGTACAAACAGTGTATGAGACTAGCCTGAATTAAGATATGGGGCACTGGATTTGATGGATTTACTGGTTATCAGACGACAAATGAGACATGAATTAGCTAGCTAGCTACCCCTCCTGATGCTCCCCAACGCCAAATTCTGGGATAGCGAAGGAATGACACGCCTTACTCTCACTATGATTGGCTAGTAGTCCTTGCCTTTATTAATCAGATTGATAAGGTTGAGGTAAAAGCAGCAGGATTGGTTAGGGTAAGAATATCAGGGTCAGCCAATCAGAGGCAGACCATTCCTTCGCTATCCGAAGATTCACAAATTTGCCACCAGGACACCAATTCCCTGGGAGTGGACGGCAGTTTGGCTTAGCTGCTTCCAAATTCTGCCAGTGCAAACCCCCACCGCAGGGTTCACAGTGGACCGGTGGCCAGTGTGGGGCGGGTTGTCATCCATGTAGCTGCAGCAAGAGTTTGCTGATCTGACGGAAACTCGGGGCAGGTGAGAGGGCAGTCCAGACTGTTGGTGCTCAGGTGTTCGGTCTTGCTTTGGCTGAATGTGAGTTGCTACAGGGAGCTAAGTGAAGGTCCATCACCCTGGGACTCTACGTTGTGGTGGGTGCCGGTTGTTTGTTGATGTTAATAGAATCCATTTCTTAGCTAACGTTAGCCAGGGTTGTACACTGTTAGCGCTGTAGCAGAGCGGCAAGTTGGAACACACATAACGTCACATCCTTTAGATATTCGTCTTGAGCCCAAAGTCAGTCCACAGACTGTTAGGTAACCAAGAAAGGTGGGAAAGGTCTCTGTTTTTGAGTTCCATTGCAACCTGTTCATCCATGGGCAATAAAACCAATAAATACATATATGAAGTTGCAAAAGTACCTTTGAAGTTTTCTGGCTCTGTCTCTCACATGTCCCCATCCCAGAATACGACATCAACCCACTTCAGCCCGCTGGATTCATCAGAAATGTGTTAGAATTTAAATATTTATGAAAGGAGTGGGTGCTCTGTTGCCTCGGGACAGTGACATACAGTGAAAGCGTCAGACTGACATGTTGTTGTTTTCTGTCGAACACGAGAACCACATGATGCTGTCGACGAGCTGTCAGGACACAATGATCGTCAACACATTAATGACTTTGATTTAAATGTTTGGTTTTCTGTTCTCACGGCTCTTTTTCACACAAAGGCGTTACGCAACGGAGTGTTGACGTTCCAAAGCGGCTTCAATGAAAGACAAACAGGCCGGCAGGAAGATGGAGAGTTAGATAACGCTCCACCTGTCTGAGGACAAACCTTCGTCAGGAAAGATAGCAAAGCTTTTCAGCTAATGGACGTTTGTTTTTCTGGTTTCGGTCCAGCTGAAGTTTCAGTGACGCGTGGGAACAGAAGAGCAGCCTTTAACACAAAGCACACGGTTGGATCTGCTTCTGAGACACGATTTCATGGATCCAGATGAACATCTCTGAAGCTCAGTGATGAGGTAATGTGAGACGGAGCTGCCCATCGATCGGACCGCTCAGCTCACCACGTCAATGCTCAGAAACTTTATTTAACAAAACTATAACTCTGTGTGAAGCTGCCATTTTGTTGGGTCAATGAAAACTTTACTATTATCAGATCTTTTTAGACTTTCTGAAGAATATTTAAAGTTTTCAGAGGGTCCTGGGCGTTAATTAGGGGTCCAGAGATCCCTTAGGCCCCTCATTTCTGAAATGTTAAAGTGATGGTTAAGTGAAAGTCACAGATTAGCAGAGGTGGAAGAAGTTTGGTGTAAGTGCACACATATTATTAGAAAAATGCACTTTTTGTTATGCAAATATCACTCACTAGTTAGTGAATTAACTATCAAAGGGTTGTGGGAGGAGTAAGAGCACAGCGACAGCTTCTCTGTGAAACTTGATCTACTTTAATGTCCGGTAAAGAACGCAGGACAACTGAACATCAACAACAATAGTGCTATCTCACTTCTAATATATATCACTCCACCAAACGTAATCACACGTCTCATCACCTGCAGGTAAGGTGCGTGATATTACATAGCTCCAAATTTAATGTAAAGAGCAAAATAAAATATGTTAACAATTTAGAAAAACAAGACGATCTACTGGATACATCCTCACGAAAATAAATCTCATCTTACGTTACTATAAAAGTAATTCTGTGACGTGGCATTTTCCAGCTGATCCAAGAGGTTTTTTTAAAGAGTTTATTTAAGAATTAGTTTATACATAAAGGAACATAATTCAATTTATTGAAAACATTCACAATACAGTAAACACATCTGAGAAGTATAAAGCTGTCAGACAAATTAAGTGTAGTACAAATAGTACAAATTTTACCTCGGAGATGTAGTGGAGATGTAGTGGAGTATAAAGTACTTTAAATGGAAATGTCAACACTGTACTTAAGTACGGAACTTTTTTCTCCACTTATTTGGTACATTTGAGAACTGCACTATGAAAGCCAAAAAATGGCGGACCTCTCACTTATTTTTTTAAATGCTGTTATCTCAAGATCCCAAGGTAATTGTTTTCTCATAGAGCGGTTCATATGATATTCAACGAAAAATGCTTGCGCAAGAGTTCTTATGATATCTTACGAATTTGGCCCCCACAAATGGCGATACGTCCTTAACGTACACTTACGTAATGAACATAAAGTTTCGGAGGTTAGGTTTAGGCAATACAAGTTACTGTGGTTAGGTTTGGGAAAAGAAACATGGTATGGATGTATCTTAAAATTCACACGAAGTTCACACAAAGACGCGACTCGAGGGGGAAAGTCCTAGGCAAAAGTCTGTTTTTCTGTGACCCAACCACCACGGTCCTCTGCGCATTGGTCACATGACTGCAACCTTTCAAAATACGTGGGATATGTACAAATTTGGGTGCATTGCTTTTCACACAAAAATATACATACAATTGGTGAGAACAGCCTGAATTATTCTATTATCTTGAGAAAACTAGCTTATCAATCCTTTGTCGTGAGAAAACAAAAGATTGTTTCATTTTGTTATCTCGGGAAAATTAGCTTTGTTATCTGAAGTTAATGAGATAATCAACCTGTTATCACAAGAAAACAAAATTTTGTTTTGTTACCTCGTGACAACTAGCTTTGTTATCTCGTGATAACAAGATAATTAGCCTGCTGTCATGACATAACGAAATTTAGTTTTATTTTGTTGCCTCTGGAAAACTAGCTTTGTTATCTTGAGATAATTAAATAATCAACGTGAATCAACCTTTAATTACAAGAAACAAAATTTTGTTTTGTTTTTTTTTGTGTGGGGGGGAAAACTAGCTTTGTTATCATGCGATAATCAGCCCGTTATCATGAGACAACAAAGGTTGTTTTATTCTGTTATCTCGAGAAAACTGTCATTTCCTGTTATAAGGCTACTTGTAATTTCTATCCGAGATCAGGAGTGTCGTGTCAGCATGCACAGGTGTCACTTGACAACTGCTGCAGCTGAATAAAGTTAAAGAGGTCAGATCAAAGCGTACCTATTATTGATATAATTAATCACATCAGATGATGATGGTTATGAAGTGTCCTCTGCAGTGTCCTCTGGATCACAGTCAGGTGTGCCCTGCCAAACATACTTCTGGTAATTTAATGATGCACCTGTGCTTTGTTGCTGGGAACATTAAAGGTTGTGACAATCATGGTTTATCACGTTCACAACTTCTTCTGCCCTTATTCACAGGGATCTGACACATTAAGAGTTTGGGAATCCTGTGAAGAGTTTTCCCTGGAGGAAACTCATTGTTGGGACTTGGGACGGAAATTATTAACTTTAGTTTGGACCCCGACCAACCTCCACATCATGTTGAGATTTCGTGTACAAATCAGAAAACAGAGATCCAGTGATGACGAACTGAATTAGATAATTTACATGTGAAAATCTGACAAACACATTTCACTTAGAGGTGATGATTCACTCAGATGCTCGACATCAAAGTTCCCAAAATAAAAAAAGGGAAAATTATTGTTTCTTCCTTTAATTTAGTCGTTAAGACTTAATATGATTTGATTCATGAACTGATTCTGATCAAAGCTGCTTTAAAATTGTCTAAAACAAAAAACATTCAGTTTGAAGCAGCGAAGTGTCAGAATGTTTTCTGTGATGAAAATTTTCAACAATTAATCAATATAGGTGGTGATTAATTAATTTATTGATTGAGTCATTCACTTGTCTGTTTCTGAGATCTCCTCCTTTAATTTCCTCTGTCATGACTCACAGAAGGACATTATGAGAACAAGCTGCTGCTGAAAGCTGCGTTCAAAC
This sequence comes from Epinephelus fuscoguttatus, assembly GCF_011397635.1. Classification (NCBI taxonomy): domain Eukaryota; kingdom Metazoa; phylum Chordata; class Actinopteri; order Perciformes; family Serranidae; genus Epinephelus; species Epinephelus fuscoguttatus. The sequence goes on from NC_064773.1 coordinate 4,006,943, forward strand.
ATTAACTTCCCAGCGACTGCAGCAGCTTTGATCTGATCCGTGTTATAACACTCGCCCTGTGCTTATCTGCGATGGTTCCCCGCCCTGCGCCGATGTATAAGATCAATAAGGGAACGCCCAGTGGGTAAACATTCCCCTGGCCCCCGGCCCGGCCCCTCAGCCTTCAGGGGCCCCGGGCGCTCCGTCCTGACCCCTGCACCGTGAAGGTGAGCCTGTGGTGTTTGGCACCGCTGACGGAAATCAAACCCTTCCATTTATTAGTTCTCAGAGCCGGTGTTGTTGTAAGGATCAGAGATGAAGAGCGAGTCGGGATTAATGCGACGAGAAGACAAACAAGCGACGGGCCGTGGAAGATGTAAATGCACCGCTGAGTGGTTTCTTTCCACCACTTCAAAGACCGCAGCTGCCACAGTTTACAGGATTAGTCCCAATATTTCAAGGATCCAATCACTCTAGTTCTTTTGTAGTTCATATATGAAGTGAACAATGGGGATGTTTATTTCTTTGTCGACTAATTTAAAGAACATGTCGGGAAGAAAACATCAAACCCCCCTTTTAAAAGAGTGTGTGACCAGATGGATGCCTCACCTGTCCTCTGAAAGGAAAAACAAACTGTTGTCTTCTTTCAAAAGGTAAAATTTAAGCCCTTAAAATCTAGTTTTCATGATGATGTCAGTTGGGCAAAATCCAAATTATTCATTTAACCCTTGTCATCCTGATCTGACACCCTCTGAACTATTTGATCAGATCGCTATTGAAATGTTTCACTAACACTCAGTTTCAGTCAGAAATCTGTCATGTTTCAAAAACGAATTATTTTCATCGCCCTCCACCATGTTGTAGCACAAATTTTCAAAAAAAAAAAAAAAAAGTAAATGAAAATGTGAATTGATGTGCTTTTCCATCCACTTGGTTCATTCACTCTGGATTGAGAGTGAGTTACTGGCCCAAGCGAGGGAGTTCAAGTATCTCGGCGTCTTGTTCACGAGTGATGGTAGAATGGAGCGAAAGATGGACTGACGGTTTGGCACGCCGTCTGCAGTGATGCAGGCACTGTGCCAGACTGTTGTAGTGAAGAGGGACCTGAGCCGGATTTACTGGTCCATCTACGTCCCAACCCTCACCTATAGTCATGAGCTCTGGGTAGTGACCGAAAGAACGAGATCGCAGACACAAGTGGCCGAAATGAGTTTCCTCCGTGTGGTGTCTGGGCTCAGCCTTAGAGATCGGGTCTCTCCGCTGCTCCTTCGCGTCGAAAGGGGTCAGTTGAGGTGGTTCAGGCAGCTGATCAGGATCCTCCAGGGCGCCTTTGCTGGGCCTGCTGCCCCCGCGACCAAGCTGTTCAAAATGGATGGATGGAAGGTTCATTAAGATAAACTGTAGTATGCACTTTCCCAACAATTCCCAGTCAGGTGCCACTGCAGACGAAGAGGGCGTAACGAGATGACGTAATTAAAAGAGCATCAGTCAACAAAGGAAACTAAATGATGTAATTGAAAACAGAGAGTTTTGAACAGCTAATATCACAGCTGTGTGTTCTTGAAAGAGATAGATAGATAGATAGATAGATAGATAGATAGATAGATAGATAGATAAACAAGGTGAGTATTTTTTTAGGTTCTTGGATGCTTGTAAAATGCTCATCTGCTGCATCTGATGGAAGTGTCTTGAGTGGCTGCATTCAGCTCAGGCGGCCACCTGGTGGAGATCTGGGGTCTCGTTTATAGAACATTATGTAGGACCCATACTAAAAATGTACGAAAGGACAAAAGCCAAAAATGGCGTGCCCCAAAAAATATTAGACAATTTCTACAATCAAGCTTCCACCTCACCACCCATTAACATATGCTACAGAGGTCATGTTTAGGAAAAGAAACATGGTGAAGACGTACATTAAAATGACTCAAAGTTCACACAGATCCAAACAGGATAACGTATTTATGTGACCCACCCACCACCCCAACCTGCCTCCTCTTCTTCCTTGTTTATTGCCATCAGCACACTGATCACATGATCAGAGTCTCTCAAAATACATGGGATAAGTATGAATTTTGGTTCACTGCTTTCCGTGGGAAAACGAAAAGTTTGTGAGAACCACCTGAACTATCCCAGCCGACGGGTTGCTACCAAGCACCCACGTTTGGTGCTTCAAAAGCCAAAACTCAGCAATGGCTCACTGAAACACAACTGGGTTAGTCGTTTGTTGGTGTCTGACAGTGGTCTGCAGTTAGCAGCAACTCAGCTCATACGTCACTTCAGAAACATTTATATGATACGTATGAAACAGAAATGCAACATATCCAACAATGCCAACATTTGCTGCTGGCGACGGGGCTGGGTATTATCACGATGGGCAGCAGTGATGGACACATGTCTGAAAACCAAACCAAGATGCATAAAACTTCTCCATTAACGTTTATCTTCAGTTTGTATCTTGCGGTCGAAGAGCTTCCTCCTCTGTGATTCTATCAGCTGTCTGTCCGTCCGTCTGTCCTCACCTCCCTTTCAACAGACTTCACTTCACAATCAGACGTCAACATGTGGTCACTCCTGGAGCAGATACCCACCGATTATCAGCCGTCTGCAGCGCTGGGAGCCAAACCTCTGCTGGAGTAATTAAAGCCAGCAGACCTGCGGTCAGCGTTCACTCAGGAGTCCTGAGAGGAAACTGCTTCCTCTTCCTGCTGTTTCTGTTAGCATTCCTGCTGCTAACGTCTCCACACACACATCATCATCATCATCAGATTGTGTTGCAGCTGTTAACGGCGATGATGAGGATGATGATGATGATGTGGTTTCAGGTCTCTGGAGGTTCAGGTTGTCTCTGAGCTGGTTTGTGTTTGTGTGTTTGCTTAGAAACAGCAGCGAAAACACAAAGATTAATACGTCACTGTCAGATTAAAGAGACACTCCACCCAAAATATTTATTCTGTTTATCTAAAGCCCAGAGAAATACTGTCTCCTCCTGATAATGATTTAATCTGGACTTAGAGTTAATACTCTCCTAAAAAGACACAAACCAAAGCACTGAGCTCGTGGTTTTAATGATGCAAGTACAACGTCCTCTACATTTATTTATGTACTCATTTTGGCTCAAGTAATGTTATTTTGATGACACCAATTCTATTATCTTATCTGGGAGATCAATTTAAACGTTACTAATACAAATTAATTATAACTGAATACACTCAAAAAAACACTGGTTGATGTGTCTTCTTTCTGTCGGTCGGTGCCAGAGATGGTTCAGTGGTGAAGGACTTTAACCAGTGACCTGGAGAAGCAGGTTTGGATCTTGCCTAAGGTAGGTCACTCCACCACATTCTCACTCTGACCTCATCACACAGCGACGAACAGTCATGGACTGTCCACGTCCAGATATGACGTCCAAGGTACCCTGGGTGTGTTGTTTGTAGACGTTCTAGGACGCCGTGTCAACTTCAGCCTGTTACATGCATTGTCTGTTTTCAAAATAAACCTCTGTTTTCACGGGAAATGTACAACTTGCATACAGTCTCTTTCAAAATAAAAGCACTGCGTTGGTTAAACAATGCGAATTGCCGTTTTTTTTCCAAGAACTAACGGACTTGGTTAGGTTTAGGAAAATAGAACAGGGTTTGACTTTATAATCTTACTGGACGCGAACATCAGTCTCCCGGGTGAAAGTCAGTGTTTGTTGGACTCATGCACCAAGCCTTCCCACCCACCCTGCTGGGACTTTTGCCACCTAACTTTCATTCTTGTCACGCCACGTTTCCCCCGATGCCACCAAGCACCATTAAAGGGAAATTTCGGTTTATTTCAACCTGCCTCCTATCGTCCTAAGTTTGTTTCAAGTGACTAGTGACATAAAAATAATAGTTAGCATGTTAGCCGTTAGCCTAGATACAGCCGGGGCGCATAGTAGCGTCAGACATGTTAAAACATAAGTGAATGGTCAACCTTCAAGTGCAAAGTTAGTCCACTAAACAAGCTTTTTTTCCACAAAGACCGCCTCATATCGTTAGGATAAATGTCAGAGAACATATAGAAAACGACATGTAAACGTGTTGTCTTACCTTACCGGTGTGCTGCCATGTTTGTTTACCATCTAGCTCTGCTTTCCAAAGCGCGGCTGAAATATATCTGGCGAGCTCTAGATAAAGCCCAGCTGGATACTACTCCAGGTGGAGGTGTCTCGTCCTCGGTCACATCCAGACCTTGAAAATAAGGCTGCAACCGGTCCCATTCCTTGCAACAGAGGCATTCCTCTTCTGTGGGCACTGGGGCACAGCATTCACAGGTACACCACCAATCTCCAGAGCTACGCAGCCTTGCAGCAGCCATTCCTCCTCTCTCGTCCTCTACCTGTTGCGCCTCTCTCTCTCTCTCTCTCTCCTCCTCCGTTCTTCAATTTCACGAAGCTCTTCGTCAGTGTATTCTGGCTCAAATAAATAAGGGCGGCCATCAAACTCTGCAAAATCAAATTCCTCCTCCACAAAGTCGAAGTCTGGCAAAAAGTCAGCCATTATTCTATAAATCTTTTATAAAATAAATGAATGAACTTTTCAGGCTACTGTCCGGTTCTGCCTTCCAGCTGTTGCGGCTTGTTCTCGCGAGATTTCGGCCACGCTTTGGAAAGCAGAGCTAAATGGTAAACAAACATGGCAGCACACCAGTAAAGTAAGACAACACGTTTACATGTGGTTTTCTATATGTTCTCTGACATTTATCCTAACGATATGAGGCGGTCTTTGTGGAAAAAAAGCTTGTTTAGTGGACTAACTTTGCACTTGAAGGTTGCCCGTTCACTTACGTTTTAACAGGTCTGACGCTACTATGCGCCCCGGCTGTATCTAGGCTAACGGCTAACATGCTAACTATTATTTTTATGTCACTAGTCACTTGAAACAAATTTAGGACAATAGGAGACAGATTGAAATAAACCGAAATTTCCCTTTAATAACCATTGATTCACGTTAGCCGTGTGATGCTAACAGTTAGCCTTGTCACTGTGTGTGTGACTCTATCCCAGGCGCGAAGCTAACACTGCAACAACGGCAGTCTAATGAGCAACCCTTTGAAACCTTCTGAGCAAACTGGCTTGATTTCTTTTAAAACCATGGGAAGAAGCCAGTGAGCAACGAAGAAAAAAACGACCCAAAAACAAGAAAAGTAGTAAAAGAAAAAAAGAAACGAAAGTTAAAAACAAACAAATACAAATGAGGAAATGACACGGAAAGAGTGCTTAAAAAATATAATAATTAGAAATATAGTTTTTCCCTCGCTGTTGTTGTTTTTTTGCATTTTGTGGGACATTTCTTCCTAAGTTGCTCATTTCATTTTTCATAAGTTGATCACTTCTAGCTAATTGTGCGCAAAGAATTGTGGGTACTTTATACCTGCTGGAGACACACACACACACACACTCACATATGCATCCTTGAAAATTCTCTGAATGAAGGACTCTGTCCTCGGTAGAATTTGAAGGATCCTTGGCAGTTGATGACGTAGCATGCTTGAAATTCAGCCATATAAGGATCCTTCCTTGACTTTGAGAAACACCCGATACTCTGCTCGCAGCTCTGCAATGAAATGAGATTTTAAAATGTACAAAATAACATCACAATTTTGGATTTAAACATGCAAATTCCTCTATAATCATATTAACTCTCATTTTCAGGTAATAATCTCCATATAAGCCGTTTTAAAGTTGAACGAATCTCTTAATTATTCTGATTAACCAGCCGACAGAATGTGATCAAAACAAACGTTAGAGTTAAAATAATTTAGATTTGATAAGTTCAATAAAATGTGACTGAACCACTGATGTTCCCTGTCGACAAATTCATCCACCCTTCTC